>NC_058130.1:78584154-78601559 GCF_016433145.1 Gracilinanus agilis | reverse complement strand
ATTAGTTTCTACTTGCTCAGTTCTAGCCTTTAGGGATTGATTTTCGGCTATAATCTTTTGGTAATCGGCCATAATCTTCTGGTAATCGGCCATAATCTTTTGGTTTTCGGCCATAATCTTCTTGTTTTCGGCCATAATCTTCTGGTATTCCTTTTCAATCTGGTCATTTCTTGTGTTCAATTTGCTTATCAGTTCATTTGTTTTCTGAGCCTCGCTTTCCAGTTGCAAGATTCTACCTTTTAAACAGTTATTTTCTTGCCAGATCTCTTCCATTTTCCTCAGAATCTCAGATTTGAACTCTTCCATAGCTTGTGAGGAGTTTTCCTTATTTGGGGAGGGTCTGGATGGTTGTTTGTTCTCCTCCTCTGTTTGCTCGGTTGTCTGGATTTTCTCTGTGTAGAAGCTGTCGAGTGTTAAAGACTTCTTTTTTTTGTTATTATTCTTTCTCTTCTGAATTTCCTGTAACTTCCACGCTGTGCCCTGTTGTGGGGTTCCTCCGTTCGTCTGGACTTGTTTTTATGTCCCCTTGAGGAGTTTTGTGTGTTTTGGTCAGGAGAGGTTAAGAGCTGCTTCTTACTCTGCCGCCATCTTAACCCGGAAGTCTGTAAATGGGATTTATTACTGTTGCTATTGTTGTTAATTATTTTGGTGACTTGGGGTTGACAAAACACTGGACATACTGGACCCTGGATAAGAGTGTGTGGTAGGGTGGAGAATGAGCTGAACTACAAGTCACTGGACCTGAGTTTGAATCCCAGGAGTACCACTCTAACTGAGTGAATTTAGGCAGATCTCTTTGGGGCTGAATATCCTCACTTGTAAGACGAGAGCGTTGGACTAGATGACCTCTGAGGTCTCTTTCAGTTCTAGATCTCTGATCCTATAAGCAAACTGTGAGGTCCTATAAATATTACTTTCATTTTACAGATGAACTAACTGGTTTATGGCCACCCAGCTGGGGAGTGTCAGCGATGCTCCATTCATTGGTCTTTCCCCCAAAAGTCTAGTGATAATGACGCCAAAGATTAAGGTACATTGGTATAGCAGTTCTCAAAGTATGCTCCAGAGATCAGGGGTCACTAAGACCCTTCTTGGGTCAACGAGAATAAAACTATTTTCACGATAAAACTAAGATAACATTTGTCTTTTAAAATACTTCCCTCTTTTCTAACTATGTATCTTGTAAGGACAGATTTTCTTTATATACTTAAACCAAAACATATAACAACTGTTTGCATGAGGAAGCAGATATGAGAATCCAGCTGTCTTCAATTAAGCCAGACATAAAAAGATTTAGAAAAATATGTAAAATAATGCCACACTTCTCACTATTTTATTCATTTTGAAAAATATTATTTTTATGAAAATGTTATTTATGTTAACCTGAAATTGAATTATCACCGTTCATTTAAATGAATTCATAAATAAATTTTAATTCCATAAGCTCTCATTTCTTACATGGTAAATATAGATAGCTATGATCAACAAAAACAAAAGCTCTTTAAGGTCCTCAATCATCATTAAGAATGCAAAGGAGTGTATCGCAGAGCCAAAATAGAAGAGTACATGCCAGAACCCAGCTGAGTTCTCCCAACATTCCCCTCCAAACAACTTTAAAATAAAGCCTCAAATCAAATTTTGAATGGCAGAACCAAATAAAAGGTCAGGGGAAGACTTTTCTTTATTCCACAACAAGAGGTCTTCAGGAGAGGTCTGTAAGATTGAAGAGAATACAAGCCAGGAATGTGGCAAGAGTACCAGCTGTGGGCCTTGGAAGCTGCCAAGAGGGCAGAAAATGCAATTTCAGGAGCTTTCAGCAGAGAGACAATAAGGGGGTCAAACAGCTGGTCAAAAAGAGATTATAGGGAATCCTTTGCACTACTAGGTGTAAATTGGTGCTGATTTGCAACTCTACTGTCTATAAGCATTTCTGGGTTTTAGTACCAGAACTAAGAGGAGCTCTTATGATCAGTCACAAAGGAGCAAAGCCCCTGGTCACAGTTCCTAAACCAGGAGGAACACTAATATTTGTAGAGGCCAAGTGACTTGCCAAAGGTCACATAGCAAGTAAATGTCGGATGTGGGATTTGACCTCAGGACTACCTATCTCCAGGTCCTATACTCTATCCCTCTAACTGCTTTATAGATTTATATCAATGAGGAAGATTCCACAGCAGGTGATACCTATATCAAAAATTCAAGTCATTGGTGACAAAGTAGCTCTGTGGATTGGGAGCCAAGCCTAGAAGTGGGAGGTCTTTGGGTTCAAATCCGGCCTTAGACACTTCCTAACTGGGTGGCACTGGACAAGTCACTTTGCCCTCATTGTCTAGTCTTCACTACTCTTCTGCCTCAGAACCAATATATATTATTGATTCAAATGTTTGTTTGTTTTAAATCAAGTTTGTTTTAAATCAAGCTCAGCCCAAGCCACTTGGCAGGGACAGGGAAGTACCCCAGTGGGGACCAAAGCAACCCACAAAAGAACAGGAGAATGGGTAACATGGGGTGCTGCAGAGAACTGGATGAAGCAGCCACAAGCCTCCCCAGAGCAAGTCAGCAGTACCACTCTCTCAACAGACACAGTGTGGGAAATAAAAGCAGGTGGTACCAGAGAAGAGTACCTTGAAAAATTGAAACAGTGATACTTCTACTTAGGAATAGAGAATAATGTCAGTAGATAAGATAATTGTGGAGGAGGGCAGGTTATAACCAGAAAAATGAGCAAAAAGCAAAGTAAAAACCTGTCCTTAGAAAATTACTTTAGTGTCAGGGTATGCCAAAATACAAATACAGAAAAGCACAATAATGCCAAAAAAGGAGATATGTGAAGCTTCAAAAGAAATCCTGAAAGGATATCATGTCCCAAAGAATCCTTGGACAAACTCGAAAAAAGAAGTTTAAAAACCCAAATAATAAGTGAATTCACAGAAAAACTCAACAGCTGGGGTAAATTCACTAAAGAAATCAACCTTCTAAAATCCAGAATAGGACAAAAGGAAATGGAGGCACAGAAATACATTGAATAAAACACCCTAAGGAACAGAATGGACCAAATTCAAATGGAGGGGGACTGGGAAGCCTTAGCCACTCAACAGAGGCAGTGAACACAAAAAGAAAAAAAGAAAAAATACTTAAAAAACAACTCTTTAAAAGTTGGATTGGCCAAATGGAAAAGAAAACCTAAAAACTCAAGGAAGAAAATAAATTCCTATAAATTATAGTTGAACAACTAGAAGTTAATGAAGCCATAATATATCAGAAAAAAACTAATAATAATTTTAAATGAAAAACTAAAAGAAAATCTAAAGTATCTCACTGGTAAAATAACCAACCTGGAAAAGAGATCCAGAACAGACAATCTAAAAGCCATCAGAATACCAGAAAGCTATGATCAAAAAAGAGCATGGATGGCATATTACAAGAAATCATCAAGGAAAACTATCCTGATATCTTCATGCAAGAGGAAAAAGAAATTGAATGAAACCTAGGTCTAAATCCTAAAATGCACTTTATTTTATCATGGTTTAAATTATGAAAGATATTCAACACAGTCTTTTTTTGACAGGTGAGAAGTATTAGGAAAACTTGTTCTTACCTGTGTATATTGGATTTCTATCAAAGATTCAAATAGCATTTTCACCATCAGTGATGTCTATCTTTTTCCTTTCATAGTCACAATGTTTACTCTTCAGTCCTCACTCAGGTATTAAGTGCCCTTAATCTTTATTAAAGCCTGCTATACAGATTCAGAGTCACAGAATCTCCGAATGGGAAGCTGAACACGAATCCTTTCTTCACCACCTTGACAATGGTCATTCAGCCTCTGCTTTGCAGATATCCAGAAAGGTTATTGTTTAAAAAGTCTTTAAAAAGGCTCTCATCGAAATTACTTACAACTCAAGTGGTATTTAAGTCAAGTACTAACAGCAAAATGGATGCCCACTGTTTGGGAAAAGGATGAAAGAAATGTAGCATTTGAATATAATGAGTATGATTGCACCATAAGAAACAATGAGAAGAAAGAGAAAAATGAGAAGACATATTTTATTTAAATTAATTTATATATTTTTGTTGCATTAAAATACTCAGTGAACTTCCTCCATTAGAGAAAGCATCATTTGACAACTACTTTTTAAGCTTTTCTGATTTATGTGGTTTTTTACATTTTTTAGTATTTCCTGATATATTCCTTCCCATCCATCTACCTATTGAATCTTCCTTTCTAATAAAGAATAATAATTAAATACACTAACATTCATACTTTCTCTGATTCTCTCTTTATTCCCTCAGCCACCTTGATTAGTTAAATATCCATCTTGCCATCGTCCTATAGAATCTTCCTAGGGAGTGGATATTATCCTATTTCAAAGTCTACCTTAATTCAGGTACTTCCATTGTTTTTTCTCAGGTTGGAATTCCATGAAGTTGCTTCCAAAATAATTGGGTTCATGGAATAAATTTTCAACATATTAGAGTTACAGTTCTTAGGCCAAAGAGATCTCTGAGATCATGTAGTTCTATACCTTCATTTGATAAATAAGAAAATTGATTACCAGGTGTGTTAAGCAACTTATTCAAGGTCACAAGGATAAAAAGCATGAGAAGTGAGATTTGATTTGGCCATTGTGTCCATTCTGTTCTCCAAAGGAAGATACTCCCTACTATGCAGTCTACAACCAGTCAATATAGTAAAAAGCAATGCCAAAAACAGTTGATCATGTTATGTAGACACAAAATAAATGTTCATTTGAAAATCATTTGCTTGGGAATCCTTTGAAACAATCTTTACTTCTTCTTGATCAAGCCCTTCTACTTTCTGCTCCTTATTTTCCTCTTTTATAAAAGAAGAGAATAAAATCTGAATGTCCTTCCAACACACATCCTACCCTATTCAACAAACAAATTAATATCAGCATATATAAGGGAGGAAATAACTTCCCCACAGTTAAGAAAGGTCTCTCTCTTACAGTTACACATTTCTTTTTCTGGACACAGATAAAGACCTGTTATATACAGTATTTATTAGTGGAAAATGTGATCATATTTTAAACTGTGTACTTAATCTCTTCTTTCCATTCTTTTTCTTCTACTATTGCTTCCAAATGAGTCACTTCTCTACCAGTATGGCTTCATATCGCACCAGTGGGCACAGAGGTCTATGGGGTCACTTTAAATTATTGAATTTTATTGACTTTTAAAAGTGAATTATTTGGCATAGTGGTGTTAATGATAATGACATTCTATGTTGATAATCATCTTCTACCAAATAAACTCATTTCTGCCTAAGCATTTATCTTTCTCTAGGAAACTATTACATACTCACAGAAGACAATTCCATTATCTCTTCATTAACTACGTCTAATCTTTTTCACATAGAAGACTGTTTTCCCTCTACTATATGTGTAAAATGGAAGATCAAAAAATAATTTTCCTGAAATGAGTTGTACATATAAATTCAGCTTTCTAATTCATGATGGCAAAACTGTATTAATAACATAATAATAAGTAGCCAGATGGAAAGTAGCTAATTTTGTCAATGATGGAATTATAGTCATCTCTCAACATACACCAAAGATGTGTATTTCAAAGCCAGATCTCTGATTAACTCCATTTTAAAAATAGGATTTCTGCTCCAGTTCAGGTCTAGCATACTCCAATAAATGATTTAGATTTTACATTTTGTCCCTAAGGAAAGCAAGTCAAAAGATGCTAGAACATTGGCTCTCGTCTTTGAAGACCTAGATTCAAAGCCGATTCCTAATGCATATAATCTAGTGACCTGGGAAAAAATCATTGTGTCAGGCCTCCATTTCCTCATTTGTCAAATGAAAAGGTTACATTAAATTGTATCTAAAGTCATTCTCTTTCTAGTGAAGGTACTGACCACAAACTTGCCAAAAAAGGCAGACACATGGAAGGATAAGAAAGATGAATAAATAATTCTTCTACAAGCCTACATGATTTGATCATGTTTATTTGAGGGATATGAATTTATAATTTATATTCAGAATGTATAAGTACTTGGAACAAGTCCCTGGGATTTGTTTCTGAATATCAGCCCCCCTTTTTAAGGCACAAAATACCTCTGTTACCCTTGACAAGATATATAACATCTCTAATCCTCAATTTCCAAAACTGTAAAATGGGAAAGGGAATATCTATCTCATAGAGTTCATATGAGTATCAAATGATTGCTTTAAATTTCTGACAATTATTGTTGTTATGGAAAAATTGAATAAGTGGTATGACTTTTTCTTTGGCATCTCCAAGAAATTACTAGTCTCGTGAGCATGGAAGGAAGAATTGCCTACTTTCTATTCTTCTATGTATTCATTAATCAGCATCTGACTGATGAAGGGCCAAACTACTATTCATCCTTTGAATGGATGATGGAAAATGGAGGAAGTTTGATTTGGACCACAAACCTCTATTAAGACATTTGGAAACTGCCACAGAACAAATAATTTTATTCTTGAGAGTAGAATGAAAGAAGCATTGCATTTAAGACTTAAAATATCCACTAACATAATGGCTTCAAAGTATTTTGATTATGTGCCCTAACTATTAAAAAAGATAGGTACTTATTACTTAGCTCTACCAACCACCCCAAAGTGTGAACTAAGTCCTTAACTCAAGCTCAAACTAGAATTATCTGAACTGGGGCTCTGGACTTCTCCACAGGTTTGAAATTTTCAAGGGGTATGGGTTGGCCTGTACCACTATTTCCCTAAGCAGGATCTCAGGATCTGGATATTAGCTTGGTCATAGGTTCCAGAACCTTGGTCAGCAGATGGGGTTGGGGGGAAGGACATAGCTTGCTCTTGGTTTGCTCTTCCCTCCTTGCAACAGCTTCTTACTGGCTATGTTCTCCTCTCACCCCCACCCCCACCCCATGCCCCAGATGTTCTTTGCCTACCTTTTGGGTTTTTCTTTTCTTGAAAGTTGTTTCACTCTGTCTCCTTGTTGGTTCTGTCACTCTTATATTCATTTTGTGAAGATATTTTAATCTTGGTCAGAGAGGATTCTCATGGTGGCACAGAGCTGCTCTGGATTATTCTGTTATCTTGGCTCCACTCCATGCAAAGGTTTTCACTGAAATTTCGCTAATGATTTTCATCATCCTTGATGTCAACCTGCTGTCTCTGTAGAGTAAATGGAAGGTGTCATACATCTATATTTTTAACAAAAGTCTTTAAAGCCACTGAAACATTTTACTTGGAAGATTTTTAAAAGGTTTGAGAATTTCATTTTCAAGTTTTTTCCAGGTGTGGAGCTTTTATGCTCTTTCATTATTTTGTTAACAAAAATTAGTTTGAAATGTCTTGATAATCATGATAGCTACATAATCTCATTAGCCAACATATCTAAATATAGCATAATATTAAGGTGAGGTTTATCATTAATGATTGCTGATATAAAACCGTACTTTAAATAATCTTCCTTGAAATTTTTAAGGCTGATTTTTCAGTGGCTCTGACTGAATTGCCCATGTTTTCACCCATGGTGTTTCTGATGAAGAGCTTATACTAGAAGTAGGAATAGTCAGCTCTGGTATTTTCCTGCTGTTTGCTTTGCCTTATGTAATTGGTATTCACTTCAATCTATGGTTTCAAAAGGAGTCTTTTTTAACCACTTGTCCATTTTGTGAGAGTTTGTCAAAACTAGGTAATACAAATGATAAACAAATAAACAAAAAAATAAAAACAAAGGATTTTTGGCCACACATAAGCTTCATTATATACCAATATCCTGAAAACCACTGAATGAGTGGGGATGCCACTGTGAAACTGTCTTTATCATGGAGTTCTTACTCTCTATATAAGAAATTTGACATGTGACTATATGACATGAATTGAATGAGAGTACCAGAACCAATGTGTTTGCAGTAGTAAATGTGCTGCTAAGTTTCCATTATTTTATGCCAAAGTAAATAGAAATGATAGTTTTTCTTTATATTCTATCATGTTGTCATATGTGGACTTTAAAAACTCCTGCTTTAATTCCATCTGAAATTTTAAAGAAGCAAAGCATTCAGAACAAGAAAGGTGATAGCACTACTGTTTTCAGACCTGGCCTGATCTCAGTGGAAATATTGTGCTCAGCTCTGCCCACCACATTTATGAGAGATCATTGACAAGCTCAATAACATTTTGAGAATTGTGTACATAGAGGAACAACATCATGTGGTAGAAAATATACTAGATTTAGAGTCAGATGACCTAGATTCAAATTACTAGTTCTGATATTTACTAGCTGTGTAACTCAGAGAAGTCACTTTGAACTATTCTATGCCTCAATTTCTGTTTCCAAAAATGAGAATAATGATACCTGCATTATTTACCTCCCAAGGATGTTGAAAAAAATGTGCTGTCACTGACCTTAGAATAAAACCTGACACATCCCAATTTTAATTAGGTTTCTATTGAAGTAGAAAAAAAGGTTTCATTTTTAGCATGCTGAAAAATTTCAATTTCTTGTCAATGTCTTGGCTTACAACTACAATTAACTAAGAAATGTAATAAATGGCCTGAAAATATCCTGTCGTAGGATTTCCTCTTTTCTCAATGCACAATTTTACTTAGTGAACTTATAGGCTTCAATAAGTCCATCTATTATTTTTGTGTAGATTATTTTTATATGTGTATATATGTAATTGCACAAATATGTATGCATGATTATACTGCTATAATGTGTCTTTCATTTTAAAAGAGGACCAATGACATTAAATGGATTGCATGTTGACTTGTGCATGAATTGCATTTAAGTGGAGCCAAAGTTGAGAGTTGAGTGCCAGGTGGACACCAAAGGGAGATGAGCAGCCCTGAAAAGGACTCAGAAAACCCTCACATCAGACTGGTCCTTTTTGAACACTCATACACCCTTGGGAATATATACTATATATAAAATATATGATCTCCATGATAGATCTAGTACACTGATTACATGTATCTAAATAGGAAATTGTCTAAACCTGGTTCCTTGCTAGTAAATGCAAGGTGTGTAAAATTCAAATACACAATTATTTATAGAAATTTTAAATCATTTGTATTGCCTAAGTGGCATTAATGACTTTAATGAAGGCAAAGTAACATTTAAAATCCATGATCCCATCTTAGAAAATTAGAGAATTATTTTCCTACATATAGCTTTATGTTACTCTAACACTAATACATAGAATTAAAAAGTTATTTGAATTTTAAGAAAGTTATATGCATACATAATATTAATATTTATATATATATATGCATGTGAAGAAGCCTAAATAATAGCAATGATATACACTAAACATCAATTAAGCTCCTACTGTGTGCATTAGATCTGGAAGACATGACGAGACAGACAGGTCTCCTGAAGATGACTGAGAGAATCAGATACTAATATAGATATGTCTAATACAATGGTATATGAAAAATACATTTGAGTGTTACAAAACAAAGCTGTATTTAAGGTCTGAGGCAGGACACCTTCTTTGACATATATACTATTTCTTCAATAAATTCATAATCTCATACAGAGTTATAAAATCTGAGAGTTGAAAAGTGCTTCAAAAGTCATCTATTCTAAATCATTCCTGAATAACAGCCCACTTTATATTGCTTAGATACTTAAAGGGTTCTAAGTTTTCATCAAATTTGTAATTTTCTCTAAAGATAAAAATCAGAATCTATTCATGCCAGCCTATCCTATGACTCTTGTTTACATTCTCCCAAAAATTTACCACAAAGGTATCTACCCATCTTGTTGGAAGCCTTCCTCACTTACTCCTGACATCACCATGGTGGTTCTACTTATATTCTTGCTACCTGACCTATTTTCTTTTTATATCATACAGTCCCTTGAGAACTTCTTTTACTACTATTCTTTGAAGCTCCTCATTGGCTCTATGACATAATTGGTTAACATCTACTATTTGTGTCTCTAATATACCTCTCTTTAATATAGCAGGAAAAAATGGTAATTTAACTTTGCTTGAAGATATCTATTGAGGGCACTCACTACCCACTAGACACTGTAGGGAGTAATCTGCTTTTTGATAGTACTAACAATTAAGAAGTCTGTCCCTATATTAAGACAAAATCCATTTATCTGCAACTTTACCCTATTATAGATTTCTACTTCTCTTCTTTGGCAAGAGGTAGAACAAGTCTTTTTACTCCAAATTATACCTCTGCAAATACTTGAAAATATCTAGCTATCAGAATGACTCTCTAATTCTTCTCTTCCTTGGGTTAAATATCCCTAGTTAAACCAATTCACATATACAATGACCTCAAGGTCATTCCTTTAAGTTCTTTGACAGCTAAAACTCTTCACAACTTGCCTTCTTCCTATCCTTCCAGTTTCCTACCACTTTTCCATATAATAGAACCATTCTGGCCTACATGCTCTTCCTGAAACATGGCATTTATCTCTCCTCTATGCCTCTGCATTTTCTTCCTTTCTTGAAATCTCATCCTCCTCATCTCCATGTTTTCTCTTAGTGGGCTTCTTTCATGCCTCAGCTCAAATCCCACCTTTAGCAAGAAGTCTTTCCAGAATTCTAGTGGCTCCTTATTGCTTAATTACATTTAATAAATGTTGATTGGTTGATTGATTGTGAAACCAATTTGTTGAACTCCATCATAATTATATATTCATCCCTAGCCAATTTAAGCTTATTTTTTTTGTTCCAAAATTCTACCATATCAAAATTTATTTAGGATTTTTATCCTATCAGCTGACATACCAACTCTCCTTCCTGGGTTTTCATCTTTTGAAAACTATATAATTTTATCTTTCCCATGTGTGTACTCAATCAATGCAAATTGCATTTGATGCATTCCTTCTTATCCTAGTCATCACTTATGAATATCTTTCTACAAATTTCCAATGGAACAATATGTCCGATGTATTGAAGATCTTCCTCTAGTTGTTCTAATATTACACAACTACAAGTATAGCATTCATATTAACAAAAATAATTCTACAAAAAAAAACTATAATAGGAGTTGAAAATGAATTGGATTTGTGGGATTTGTCCTTGAAAAGTCTAAGAGTTTCCTTTCTGCACTAAGAGAGATTTACATTCTCTTAGTCCATGAGCAGAGAATGGACCTGAATCACAATGGAGATTTTTTTAAATGGACACTGGTAGAGCAGAAGAAGAGGAAGCAATTGGGATTGCTTTGATGAACAATGGTAGTGTTAGGTATGACACCCTGAGTCCCTAGTCAGGCCATAATGAGCTGATCTGGACAGAAGAGGCAGCTGAAGGACAACGGACAATCATACAGAGAAGAAAGCTGAACTATAGAAAAGTCTCTATGTCTCTATAAGTATCTTGGAACAAAGAACTCATATTGAAGCTAGTGAATGTATTTGTCTGACGGAATTTCTGAAAGGCCTTCTCTTTCCCCAATCCCTCCCCTTACCTGTCTTATAATAGATTGTTTAAATTTCTTTTTCTCAAAGACATTTCCTTTTTTCTGCTCTTTGATCCACAGTTAGCCTGGAAGGCTTGTAATACATACTTCATTCTTAGTTCATGCTGAGATCATATAAATAGAGGAAACCAGAAGGTACTTTAGAAATAACATAAAATTTACTTAAGGGCAATGAGTTCTACCTCGATCTGAATATTAGGAATGTTCCCAATTGGGAGTTGTGAGCCATTATGATTTTATTTAAATTTATTTTCCATTTAGTACCAATTTCAAAACATTGAAAAGAAAGGGACTACATGGACCTAAAGGTTATCATATTTCCTCAAGGCCAAAATCAAGATAATTGTGGTAATAAGGTCAGGTTTATTAAATTTTTAGTTTCTAATATGAGAGAGAAGAGCAGCAGGAAGGTGACTAAACATAAGATCACACTCTGAACTGGCTCCATGGGAGGAATATAGGTATGGT
Organism: Gracilinanus agilis; assembly: GCF_016433145.1. Lineage (NCBI taxonomy): Eukaryota > Metazoa > Chordata > Mammalia > Didelphimorphia > Didelphidae > Gracilinanus > Gracilinanus agilis. The sequence goes on along the minus strand of NC_058130.1, from coordinate 78,589,665 downwards.
CTGGGAGAATTCAGTTTCTCTCCTTTCCAGAAGAAAGAATAAAAAAGAAAGAATGCCAGGCAACCAACATTGCTTTGCACAGTGAAATCTTCTGGTTACAAACCAAACTAGTAAGTAAACCATGATTTATTAGCATGACATTGCATTTAATAGGTCAACAATAATTCTTTGTTAAGTGAATAAATGTATGAGTAAATTATAATAGTTCTTCCCTTGTAAAGGTATCATTAACCAGTCTAGTCATTCAGTCAATAAACATTGAGTACCTTCAATACATCAGGCACTATATTAAGAACTGGGTATGAGAAGAAAGGCAAAAGGCTGTCTCTGCTGTCAAGGAGCTCACATTCTCACAGGGGAGATACAGAAACAACTATGTTCACATGAGATATATACTTGATAAATTGGAAGTAATGAATAGAGGGAAGGCATTAGAATTAAAAGGGATAAGGAAAAGTTTCCAGGAGAAGGTGGGATGTTAGCTGTGGCTTGAAGGAAGTAAAAAAAGCCAGGAGATGAAGTAAGAATATTCTAGGTAAGTGGGACAACCAAGGAAAATGCCCAGAGGCAGGAGATGGAATGTTTTACTTGAGGCAAGGCAACCAGGGTCACTAGATCAAATAGTACATGAAAAGAGGGTATGTGTGTGGTGTAAGTAGTTCAAGGAAGGAAGGAGGGGGAAATTAGAGCCTGAATAAGGATTTTTTAATATGGGTAGAGAGAGTGATGAGTCAGATTACACCTAGGATGCTAACCTCGGTAATTAGAAAGAAGATCTCATCCTTAACAATAATAATGAAATGAGAGAGGAGAGAAGGTTTAAGGAGAAAGATAATGGGATCAGTTTGGGATGTGTTAGATTTAAGCTTTCTATAGATTATACAGTTTCAGACGTCTAATAGGCAAGCCTAGACACAAAACTGTAAATCAGTAGAGAGGTTAGAGCTTGATTTGTAGGTTGAGAATGATCAGCATAGAGATGATAATTGAAACGATGGGAGTTGATGAGATCATCAAGCAATTTTTTTTATGAAATTACTTTTTTTTTTAAATTTTAAACCCTTGACTTCTGTGTATTGACTTATAGGTGGAAGATTGGTAAGGGTAGGCAATGGGGGTCAAGTGACTTGCCCAGGGTCACACAGCTGGGAAGTGTCTGAGGCCGGATTTGAACCTAGGACCTCCTGTCTCTAGGCCTGGCTCTCAATCCACTGAGCTACCCAGCTGCCCCCCATCAAGCAAATTTTTTAGGAGAGAAGAGAGAAGGAGGAACCAGGACAAAGCCCTCATAGACATCCACAATGTGAAATACAAACCCAAGAATCTAATTTTGATGAAAATTCTTTTAAGAGAGGGCAATTCTTTTGAAGACAAATTGTTCTGCAAGATTCTTCTATCAGCTCAAGGACCCATAGGAATTCAGATTTTTATGAGTGAGATTTGTTTGCATTAGATTTAGCTACTATGGACACAATTAGACTCAACATACTCAAACAATGGGAAATGTTTCTGTTACTTTATTTTCATTTTTAAATGGCATGTCTTTGAATTTACCTGGTGAAATTCTCCATCAATGAAACTGAGTTTTTTGCTCACTTATGTGACTGGTATACAACTTTAAATACAAATGTGTGGCTTCCAATCACTTCCCAGTACTGTTTATTTGATAGCTTCCTGCATAGTTTCAGGGTAATTGCTGCTTTATATGACACTATTCTGTCTCACATCACCAAGGAATTTGGAATTAAGCCAGACTTTCTAAAGACATATTAAAGTAGTTTGTGTGCAGTCTTTTCTAATTCCACAATATTCACAAATTTCAACCACTTTTGTGTTTGGGACTAAATACTGCAGCTGGACTAAGTAAAAGCTAGGCCCTTCATAAAAAGGATAGAAATGCTCATTATTTAAATTGTTGATGCTAAACACAAACATTGGGATATAAGTACCCAAGCTCCAAAAGGGAAAGAAGAAATTCTTCTCCTAAAGGTTTATATATTCCTTGACAGGACATGCACCAAATATATAATCCATACTTTCCAATTATAATTTCTCTCTCTGATACCACCATCTCCCTCCAATCACTTAGACTCCAAATTTGACCAAGGTATTTCTATACTTAAAAACCCTTCAATAGTTCCCTTCAGTAACCAGAATAAAGTAATCAGTTTAGCATTTAAGATCCACTGTCATCTGGATCAAATCCACCTTTACAGTCTTACTTCATATATTATTCCATACATGTACTAAAGGCCATTCAAAATACACTGTAAGCTTTTCTTCTTATGCAACTTTCTACTGACCATCCTCTTGCATTTGCCTAGTCTGTCCTTCATGCAAGAATTCTATCCCCTCCTCTCCTTAATATTACCTCTCAGAATACTCATTCCTTTCTTCAAAACTCAGTTGGGGGGCCTCTTCCTCTGGTAAGCCTTCCCAGAACTCCCCCAGTGTTCTTGCTTAACCCCCTCTCAAGTTAGTTTCTGTTTTATCGATTTGAATAACATGAATACTTCAAGCAAAATGTTAGTCTTTTAAGAGCAAAGGCTGTCTCATGTATGTCTTTGTATCCCTAAGACCTAGCACAGTGCCTGGAACATAGCAGATGCTTGATTATTTGATGACTGTGTTGAATTAAACTAAAGACAAATTTTCTCTACTCAATATTTTTTCCTAGTGCTGCACACTTTGTAGCTTAGAATATGATGAAACAGGTCCATGTCATGATTATCAAAGAAAAGAAACTAGATTACACTTAGATAAATATGTGATTCAAAAATTCAGCAAAAGGGAGGGAAGAGGGGGCAAATGGATGAGAATCGAAGCTGCTTGAAATGTTCATGAAAATCCCTTTTCATATCCTGTATAACTAAAGCTCAGACTACCTAGCAAGTAGATGTACAGATTCATAATTGTCACACAGTATCACATTAAAATCAAATACAAAATTACCTAATTTGTGGATTTGAGGTACAGCACCATCTTCCTTTGACAACTTCATTTCTTTTAGGCACATTGTGTCCCACCACAGAGGTCCCTAAATTCCAAACCCTTAAGTGATCTTTGACAATTTCCTCTCTTCTCTCCTTTTCTAATTACAGCTGGTCTAATTTTGTTTCCTTAGTTTCAAAAACCCATCTCTTTTACATTCAATGGCCACCTGCCTAGTTACAAGCCTTAACTATTGTAAAACACAATAATTACTTTAGCATCTTGATTACCCTGTGTACAATATCTGCTATATCCAATTCACCCTGAAATAAACTCAGTTCAATACCTTTCATAATAGAACCTTGTTCCAAAACTTTTCCCTTATCTCCTACTGGATCACATTTAAACTCCTCACTTGGCACTCAAAGGTCTTAGGCAGTATTTACTACTCTTTCCTCCACAGCTGCTCAACATAAACCATCTAATATTGACCAATGTCATCACTATCTCCCACACATTAGCTTCATTCCTACATTTTGCTTATACCTTTCTCCAAAATGAAATAGTTTAAGATTATAATGATGATGATAACTAACATTTGCACTGTGTCTACTATGCACCAGGTACTCAGCATTTTATAAACATTATTTCATTTGACCATTACAAAAACAAATCCAAGCTCTAAATTTCTAATAAGGCACTGACTACTCAAACCAACCATAACTTTTCCCTTTACTGAATTCCTTTTTATCATTTTCATTCAACTCCCTCCTATTTCCATACTTACAGTATTAGAAAGGTAGCCCAGTCAATCTAGTGATTAGAAGAGGCCTGGAGGAAAGTAGCATTCTTTTGGGGTTTTCAATTGTGATGGGGAAGTTCAAGGAAATAAAGGGAGATAGAGGAGGAAAAATGTTGTTTATAACAGAGTCTTAGTCCTCTTCTAGCCTTCAGTACTAGCTGTTCATTTCAATGAACAAAGATCCAGTAAGTAATCAGAAAGAGAATCTGAGATTGTTGCCTACAGGTGGACTATGAAAACATAATGAAGAACTTTTCCCAGTCTACCCACATCTGGACACCCATATTCCTCATAAAGACAGTTATGAACCATTAAACAATATTTTGGAACTGTGCTTTAGGGTCTTAATTTCTTTTCTTGCTCCTAAAGGGGAGCAACCAGTGGAGTTAAAAAGAATGAACTCTATCACAGATTTATGAACTTGAACTGTGTCCTAAAACTATTGGGGTTGAAGTATGCCTAGGTACTCTCAAGGGGTGGGATAAATCTAGGAGGAATTATAAGGGTACAGTGAGAGGACACATGTTCAAGTATGTACTGTCATATTCTTTTTATTACTATAATGCAAAGCATAAAAACATCATATGCATTATCCATGCATATCTTGAGAGACTTATTATTCCTGGGAAATTTACTCCATTATGTCATATATTGAGACTCAATGAAATATGATGAAGTTGGGGATGAGGCAAAAGGTTCAATAAAACTAAGGGGCTAGGACCTAGTGGTAATTACGTGAATTTACATTAATTATACTCCATATACCAACAATATAGTCACAGACATACAGAAAGAGAAAAAGAGCTAGAAGGTTGACTAATTCCTGAGAACTATAAAGAGCTTGACCCTTTCCCAAAACACCCTCTAAAGCAGGATGGAATCCATAATTTACAGTGTGAACATGGGACTACTCAGGAACTAATCCTACAAATCCAGAGGACCAAGTTAGTAGTGAGCAATGCAACTTCATAGTTAAATTTTAACAAAAAGAAACTATTTCCTTAACACCCACTGTGTGCAAAAAAAAAAAATGTGGCAGCTGTTTAGGGCTACATGCTGAAATGAACAGCAGCACCTCTATTAATGTACTTCAAGGAAGCAGATAATCAATAAAATCTAGAGTTGGAAGAATGATCAATGGCTATCCAATCCATCATATGCCTAAGAGTTTCCTCAACACACATTCCAATTTAGGGTTCCTAGACAAGTTTAGGGTATATAAATAAGTTCATGATAAAAATTCTTTAATATCATCTTAAGCCACAAACAATTAACCAATTAAGTTACAAAGATATCTTGATTTTGTGTTAAGAATGTGTCCATTTTCAGTATTATAGATTTGTTCCTTCTTTGATTTAAAGCCATTGTGATTATTTACCCAAGGATTTTTCTGTTCATGAAATGATTATATTAAATTCTGACCTCTTCTGACTAAGTGTGACATATTCTTGGTTTTTCAAAGGTTTCTCAACCTTTTATCAAATTGTTTTCAAGGGTGCTCTTATTTGATTTCTGCATACTGAACCAGAGTAGCTCTGTCATTCTCCTCTTATTACCATATCTCATCTCGTGAATAATCATGTGTTCAAAATGTAATGAAAGTTTTTATTCCTAAAATGCAAATGCCAAGTTGTTTGAAAACCTTGGTCAATGAGTATGTGAGTTATAAGCCATCTTGAAACCATCACAGAACAAATGTTATGCAGAAACAAACCTTATATTTCCTCTCATTGCAGTATTCAGGTTGTTTTCCAATTTAAGCTTTTCCTCCATTTAGG
>NC_058130.1:78526260-78575448 GCF_016433145.1 Gracilinanus agilis | reverse complement strand
TCTCTGTGGACCTTTATGCTTGCATTTCTGAATCCTTTTCAGACATCTCAAACTGGATGTCCATTTGACATCTTAAACTCCACAAAGAAGACATTCCATCTTTTGGCACTCAGAATTTTCTCTAGATGACCTGCATGCCTCGAATGCTCTTTTTGCTCTACTCTGAGTACTGACCTACCTGCCTTTCTTTAAATTCCAACTAAAATCTTACCTTCTCTAGGAAATCTTCCTCAGCCTTCTTAATTGCAGTTTTCCTGTTCCTTCTCCTAATTAACTATTCACTTTTTATTCTGTATATACCTTGTTTTACATATATTTGTTTGCATGTCTCCACCATTAGATTACAAGCTCCTTGAGGGCAGAGACTATGTTTTGTCTCTTTTTGTATTCTCAAAGTTTAACACAAGGTATCTGGCACATAGTAGGTGATTAATGAATGTTTACTGATTGGTTAATTAAATATGTGCAAACAGGGCATTTTAAACTATCTTGTTAAAGTTAAAATACCAATTTTGAAGAGTATTTGTGGTTTTCTACAAGGTCATTTTAGCTTTTGTCTACATATTTAAACCATATTTAAATATTTCTCCTTGATGATCACTAATTTTAGGATAAATAATAACTCAACAGTATTTTTGTTCATAATTTCACATATAAAAGTAAATTTGATTAGCAAATTCGGAAACATCTTCCAAATAAGCTGTGCTTTTAAATGTAAAATACTAATCATGACAGTTTAATGAAAGCAATTATATCTACTTTTCCTTGATAATTCTAAGCTAGCACAGTAACTCTTTGGAAAACTGTCAGTCACCAAATCTAATCCCTTCAGGGAAATGGTGACACCCAGCAGACCTTAGCATCTACCAGAATTCTCAAGTTCTCCAGTCCTTTATCTGCTCATCACTTCATACAAGATCCCTAAGAACTTTCAGCTGGCCTAAGGATGCCTATTCCTTCTCATTACTCTTTTTAAAATTCACTTTTAGGACATTCCATCTTCCCATGTATTGTATATACCAATATACAAGTAAGGGTTACTTGAGAGCAGAGTCCATCTTGTTTTTTCCTATTGAATCATATGAGATTAGTCCAGAGTTCAGCACATAATAAAAATGCATTAAGTGTATTTTCATATATGCATTAATTCATCAGAAAATTGCTCTGGTAACGAGAAGTTAACTGACTTATCCTGTGTTATACAGCTGTTATGTGTCAAAGGCAAGACTTGAATTCAGTTCTTCTGTACTGAGGTTTAATATATATATATATATATATTATACATATTATATATATACACATATATACATATATATACATGTATATGCATGTATATACTATATCAATCTGTTTTATTATTAATATAGGATGTTATAAAAATGTATAATATATATTTACATTGTTTTTAAATTTTCATTTGCATTGCCCTCTTTACAAAAAAAAATTAATTAAACACTTCCACACCAGAGCCTTTCAAAAGTTTTTTAAACTTTACATCCTTGGAAAAAGTCACAGCAATTAAGAAAACAAAAGGAAAGATACCATTTATTTCAAAAGCAAAAAGGACTGGAAGGTCATCTTTTGCATGTTTTATTTTTAAGTATTAAAATTAATATACAAAAGATAGTTTAGTTATGGCCTTCAAAAAAAATGAATGGCCACAGAATTTTTTTTTAATATTTTTTTTGTTTTTGTTTTTTTTAAACCCTTGTACTTCGGTGTATTGTCTCATAGGTGGAAGAGTGGTAAGGGTGGGCAATGGGGGTCAAGTGACTTGCCCAGGGTCACACAGCTGGGAAGTGGCTGAGGCCGGGTTTGAACCTAGGACCTCCTGTCTCTAGGCCTGACTCTCACTCCACTGAGCTACCCAGCTGCCCCCACAGAATTTTTTCATGCTAATTCCAGTTTTCAGATTTTATGATTAATCTTGCCAGGTAAAACATTCCAAAAGTGGAACTCTAATTAATATTTTATTCCCTGTTATGATGGAAAGCAGGTATTCAAAGCCCCCATAATCATAGAGAATGGCCAGGTTAGAGGTCTAAAAACTTGGTCTGACTAGTTTGTGGTGGGTTAGTCAGTAATCTGAACTCATGGCAACAGAAATCCATCACATAGATTAACAACAACAAACCAGGCAGGCTGAATGCTACATTTCAATCTTTCAATTCACTAACAGATTTACTATAAAAAAAAAGGGTGATTTTTATTTTTTGACATCATAGTTATAAATCAGAATTTGGTTAATATTTGAAAAGACTCTCTAGAGAGAAAACCAAGTTTCCATTTGGACCCAATAGAGCAGAAGCCTGTGATCAACATGATTTCTTTCCATGAAATTATTACTATTTCAACAAGTTATAGGAAAAAGCTATAATTCAATATGCATATTTTTCTTTTTTTTTTAATAATTTTTATGTTTTAGAAAAGTTATCATGGTTACATGATTCATGTTCTTACTTTCCCCTTCACCTCCCCTGACCTCTCCCCACCCCATAGTTTTAATATATGTCATCGATCAAGACTTATTTCCAAATTTTTGATAGTTGCATTGGTGTGGTACTTTCAGGTCTACATCCCCAATCATGTCCGCCTCAACCCATGTGTTCAAGCAGTGGCTTTTCTTCTGTGTTTCCTCTCCTGTAGTTCTTCCTCTGAATGTGGGTAGCGTTCTTTTCCATAAATCCCTCAGAATTGTCTTGGGTCATTGCATTGCTGCTAGTGCAGATGTCCATTACATTCTATTTTACCACAGTGTATCAGTCTCTGTGTACAATGTTCTTTTGGCTCTGCTCCTTTCACTCTGCCATCAATTGCTCGAGGTCTTTCCAGTTCACATGGAACTCCTCCAGTTTATTATTCCTTTCAGCTCAATAATATTCCATCACCACCATATACCACAGTTTGTTCAGCCATTCCCCAAAAGAAAGGCATACCCACATTTTCCAGTTTCTTGCCACCACAAAAATCACGGTTTTAAATATTTTTGTACAAGTCTGTTTATCTATGATCTCATTGTACAGACCCAACAATGGTATGGCTGGATCAAAGGGCAGGCAATCTTTTATAGACCTTTGAGCATAGCTCCAAATTGCCATCCAGAATGGTTGGCTCAGTTCACAACTCCATCAGCAATGCATTAATGTCCCAATTTGGCCATATCCCCTCCAAAATTCTTTACTCTCCCCTACTATCATTTTAGCCAATCTGCTAGGTGTGAGATGATACCTCAGCATTGTTTTGATTTGCATTTCTCTAATTATTAGAGATTTAGAACACTTTCTCATGTGCTTATCAATAGTTTTGATTTCTTTATATGAAAATTGCCTATTCATGTCCCTTGCCCATTTATCGATTGGGGAATCGCTTGATTTTTTATACAATTGATTTAACTCCTTGTATATTTGAGTAATTAGACCCCTGTCAGAGTTTTTTGTTATAAAGATTTTTTCCCCAATTTGTTGTTTTCCTTCTGATTTTGGTTGCATTGTTTTTGTTTGTACAAAAGCTTTTTAATTTAGTATAATCAATCATTGCATTCACATTCAGAGTTATAATTATCAGTTGTGAGTTCCCAACATTTTGGTATCCCCTCTTAGTTCTACCCCTTCTTCTTAGGCTATTTCCTTTTCAGTCTTTTGACTTTATTTGTTCTTGTTTTCTTGAGAGATCATTGGCTTCTACTTGCCCAATTCTTGTCCTTAGAGACTGGTTTTCTGCTATATTCTTTTGATTTTCCTTTAGATTTGGTCTAACCTGTTTTCCAGCTGTTTTATTTTGGTCACCAATTTCCTTATTAATTCTTTTGATTTTGGGGGCATCTTTTTCTAATTGCCCAAATCTAGCCTTTAGAGACTGGCTTTCGGTTATAATCTTTTGGTTTTCCTTTTGAATCTGGTCCGTTTGGTTCTTCAAGGCTTCCAGCTGTTCATTTCTGGCCTTCAATTTGATTATCAATTCATTTGATTTCTGAGCCTCACTTTCTAATTGCAAAATTATGCCTTTTAAACTGTTATTTTCTTGCCAGATCTCTACCATCTTTCTCATAATCTCAAATTTGAACTCTTCAATAGCTTGTGACCAGTTTTCATTTTTGGGGGAAGGTTTGGATATGATAACTTGTTTGTTCTCCTCTGCTGTTTGCTCTGTTGTCTGGATTTTTTCTGTGTAAAATTGTCAAGTGTTAAAGATTTCTTCTTGATCTTTCTCTTCTGGGGTTCTTGTTTCTGGCTTGCCATTGTTAACCCTGCACCCTCTCAGCTTTATCCTCAGGCCCAGGGTCTATCTGCACTCTTTGGGCTCCTGAGGTCTCAGGTCTAGTTGTTCTCAGGGTCAAGCCTCCTGGTGGTCCCCTTGCTTGTTCCTCTGCCCAAAGTTCCTTTAATAGTCTCAGGGAGCTGCTTCTACAGTATTGCACCCCTCTTCATTGGGTCCCCACTCAAGGTCCATGCCTGCACTCAGGATCCACGCCTGTGCTCAGGGTCTATTTTCAAAGTCTGTGTGCTCTTTAGCCTCTTGGGGTGTTAAGTCTTGCTGCTCTCAGGAGCTGGCCCTGGTGACCCCAGCTTGCTTCCAAGGACTTAATGTATGCCCCGAACTTGTTCTAGCTCTTGTGGGCTAGATTTGGCCCTGTAGGTGGGGGTAGGAGGGGGAGGAGGTTGCTCAGCTCGCATTTGAGTAGAGCTTTTTAACCCCCTTATAGCATGGAAATGCCCCGATCCCAAGTACCTTCAATGCTGCGCCCTGTTGTGGCGTCCCTTCGTTCCTCTGGATTTGTTTTTATTTCCCCATGAGGAGTCTTATAAGTTTCTGTTAGGAGAGGTTAAGTAGCTGCTTTTTACTCTGCCTCCATCTTAACCTGGAAGCCCAGGCTTACTCCAATATGCATATTTTTCATGAAGACCATTTTGTCCTTGTTTTATTAGCTGTTGATATCTGCCTATATGTTTTAAGAATCAGAAAAAAATGTTTCTTACATAGCTTTTCCATATAATTTACTACTAATTTCTCTATCATGAACCTGACAATTAAATTGTTTCACAATATAGACACCACTTACTTTTCTAAACCTAGTTTATATTATTACCCTTTATTCATTCTCCATTCTAGTCCATCTGACCTGTTACCTGTACTCTGAACACAATATGCCATCTCTACGCCTTTGAATGTTTCCCTACTTCTAGCATGCAAAACCACCTCACTGACACCTCACAGAACCCTTGCTTCAAAGTAAAGTTCAGGTATAAACACCTACATGAAGTCTTTCAAAATCTGTCCCCTTCTACACCCCCAAAGCATTTGTCAGCATCCCTTTTTTGAAATTATTTTGAATTATTTTACATATACATTGTATTTTCTTATCATCTTATTATATCCCCACCCATATGTAAGAGTAGATAATATACCTCTTAAGGGCAAGAAGTGCTTCATTTGTCTTTGTATCCACAACAAATTATTTAATAAGTGTTTGAAGTCATTAAAAGGCACAACTAATCAGCATTTTATTTGTCATACATACCACTCAGATAATGGTAGGGAAATAAGTACCCAACAATTGTCCATTTAAAATACACTATTGATGTTGTCATCTTGGTATTACTGATGTCATTGAAGGTATATTTGATTTTTGGAGAGTTTTTCCCCTCCAGATTGCATGTCAGTATAATTTTCAATAATCATTTTCTAGCATTTTTCCATCTATGTTCTCTCCTTCCTTCCCACCCCTTTCCCTTCCCCAAGATGGTAGGTAATATAGTTTGTACATGTGTTATACCACAATACATATTTCCATGCTCATGATGTTGTGAAAGAAGAACCATATTGCTTACACTAGAGAAAAATTCATGTGGGAAATAAAGTGAAAAATGGTATGCTTCAAACTGCATTCAGACTTTGTCAATTCCTTCTACAGCAATGGATAGCTTTTTTCATCATGGGTCCCTTGGAGTTGTTCTGGCCTTGCTGATAATAGTTAAGTCATTCACAGCTGACCATTGTACTTTACATTTTTTACTGTTTTTACTTCTGGTTCTGCTCACTTCACTTTCCTTCCCTTCATATAAATTTATAAATCATTCTAGGTTTTGGGTTTCTGTTTTTTTTTTTTTTTTGGCGTTTGATCATTTTGTTTATCATTTCTTATCAGTGTGTGATCATAATTGCTATCCCTGAATTTTTAACTTTGGCTGAAGTATAGCAGATTTTGTTTCAGCCCTTTACCTTATTCTGTGTATGTCTCCCTGCTTTAAATGTGTTTCTTACATACAGCACATTGTGGGATTCTGGCTTTTAATTCACTCTGTTACCCTTTTCCTTTTTACTAGTGAGTTCATCCTATTCACATTCAAGTTATGATTACTGTGTATTTCCCTTTATCTTATTTACCAATTTATCCTTATCTTTCTTTCCTTTTCATCTTTCCATATTCACAAATATTTTTGTTTCTGACTATTAACTCCTCAAGTTCACCCACCCTTTTTCATTGCCCTTTTAAAATTCTCGTCCTTAAAATTACCATTAAGCTGGGAGAGACACATGCAGAGTAAAGATAAATGGCTGGAACAGAATCTACCATAATTCAGCCAAAGTTAAAAAAGCAGAAGTAACAATTATGATCTGAGACTAAATGTAATGGATTACTATTGTGCCATATAAAATGACAAATAAGATGAACACACACACACACACAACCTTCTTAATTCCCTATAGAGTAGGGTAGGTTTCTATAGCTAATCATCTGTCAATGTTCTGACCATTTTGAACCAATTCTGATGAGATTAACATTCAAGCATTGGCCTCCGCCCTCCACCATCTTCCCCTTGACTGTAATGATTTTTACGTACCTTCTCAGTGAGATAATTTAACCCAACTTTTCTCTCCTTTTATCTATTCTCAATATATTCCTCTTTCTTATCCCTTGTTTTTGTTTTGCTTTGTTTCTTTCTTTTTGGATATCCTATTCACTGCTCTAATAGTGATAATGTTCTTAAGTATCTTCTACACCTTAAAGATCCCACGTAACTTAGGCACCTTAGATACTTGCCTGCATGTTGAGGCTCAGCTCCACTTTTGGGGTAAAGTACTGGCCTTGAAATCCTCTGGGAGCCACACGTAATAGAATTAACTGGATTCTACTCCTCTGCTGCCAGCTCCCCCTTAGTATGTTAGAAATGGGATTATTTCCTCCTCTTTGGATTTCACCAGGTATGCTTGCAGGAGTCTAATCCTTAAACTCCTCAGCATATACTTGCACTACAGCTACTCTTAGCACTGGAGATGCCACTGTTTTTACTTCTTACTCCATTGAGTCAGGTATTTCCTGCAGCTCCTTTACATTTTCTTTGCTGAAACTTTGCTTCACTCTTCTTTCTATGGGTTCTTGAAGTTATATTTTAACGAAGAATCTTGATGACATTTATATCTTAAAGATAACTGATTTGATATATGTTTTAATGGTGGGAAGATATTATAAATTCTATAGAATGTCTATAGAATCATACCAATATACACATAAATGTATACATATAATAAAATATTATTAAAAATTCCCACTTTTAATCCACTCGTCCAATTACTTTCCCTAATCCAGCCACCATTCCTACCTAGGAGACAAAAAATATAACTAATTGGGGGTAACTAAATATAACTAAATGGGTAAAGCTTCTTGACAGAGTCAATGAGATTGAAAACATTTCAATATTTCTTATATATATATATATATACATATATATATATATATATATATTCCAACACAATGATGAATTATAGAATGATGTTAAGACCATTTGGCATCTGTTTGGGGTGCATTTCGCTCTGTAATCATAATTGTGTTTTACTAATTTAAAATTGGGGGTAAAAGTTTCCAAAACATCTATTAGAGAGTGCTTAACTAGATCATCTGACTCCTTTTAGCATTTAACATGTCTTCACATATGGTCTTTGATGAAGTTAGCGGGTTTTATGGAAATTCAAGATAGTTTCTGTGCCCTACTTAAGAAACTCCTTGTTTTGTGTTTTATTGGGTTTGTTTATAGTTTATTCAATTGAATTGAATCCAGTTTCTTCATGTTTACCAAGATATTATTTATCCATTTGTTTCTGAAGTCCTGTAGGTGTCACAGACTTCATATGTCTACTCTTGAATCAATAGCCCATAAGTAAACTCTGAAATTAGACCCAGTTGGTTTACTTAGGGGAGGAAAACTGCCTCTCACTCAGCATGCTGTAATCCATTGATGGTGAACTTATGGCATGTATGCCAAAAAGGGTACCCAGAGCCCTCTCTGTGGGGATGTCTATAGTTGCCCTCCACAATTCACTACTTAAAACCCAGAGAGACTTGGATCAGGGCTATTCCCCTCCCCATTTCCATGCCCCTGAGGATATTTCTCACTTTAACCATCCCTTTGCTCAAATGCCCAATGGAAGTGCTTCCTCCATCCCCTGTCTGGTGTAAAGGGGGAGTGGGGCAAGGCCTGGCACTCCCTCTCTAAAAGTTTTGTCATAATTGTTGTAGCCATACAGCACATGATTCAGTAATATAGGTGGGCCATTAGTAGCTATGCCCTAGAATTCCTGGAGGTGATTTTGTGTCTCATCCAAGAAGCTCCCAAACTACCTTCAACACCATTTAGGGGTAGAAGTTAAGGCTGTGACTGCAAGAACTACAAATTGTGATAGTTGAATAAGTCTTTTCTAGAATAAGACATAAACCTAATTTCAGCTGGGAACTTGATGAATGGAGAAGTGAATTTTATTTTTTATCTTGGCTAAATGTCTGAAAAAAGTGTGTTCAATCATGTCTTTTAAAGTCCTAAAGGGAAGAATTAGCTAGGGAATATTTAAACGAATCTCATTTTAAGGAAGAGATGATGAACATTTATGACAATTATTTAATAACATAAGAAAAATAAAGTTAATAAGGGTGATATTTGCAAAATTTCTATTTTTTTCTATTTTCCAAATGTCTCCAAATAAAGTTAATCACAAAAGGCCCAGACAGCTTAAATGAATCAGTCAAACAAAAGTGAAAACTAGGTAAAAACAAATATTCAATTTGAGAATAACAGTTATGGGATAAAAATAGATGATAACGAAATACTTAGTGACAGGTTAAAACAGTGATGAGCAATCTTTTGAGCTTGGTGTGTCAAAATTCACCAAAAAAACAAGCATAACTCGGGTGGTGTGTCACTTTGAGAAAAAAACCCATAATTTTGAGATATTTATAGTTTAAACAACAAAAATGTATAATCATAATATATAACTGTATTTAAGAAACCAAAATAGGCAAATTAATATAGATAGAATTGTCATCTATATTGCACAGAGTTTCTATACTACACTACAGCAAATGTTTCATCCTTGGTATGCAGTCCCATACTTCTCTGTAAGTGGCTGTATGTGGCTGCATGTCATCGAAAATGGCTATGTGTGTCAGTGCTGACACGTGTCTTAGCTAGTCACTAACTTGAGAGGTAGGTAGCTGAAATCCTAAGAGGAAATTCCTTTGAGGATGTGGTCCCCTTCAAAGGGACCAGGTAAAGAATTTGTCTACTTTAAAAACTGGGGAGAAATTGGAATTTTCATCAGTGTCAATATCAATATCCAAGGCACAGAAGTGAAAGACAAAAGCACTGCATAAGGAACTCTGAAACATGTCAAAGACAAAGTTAAATACACTAAGGAAAGAAGGATTTGAAATGTCAGCTACAGATTTTTCAATGGCCAGAATTCATCATAAGTAGAAATTCATGAGGACCCTCTTAAGGGATGGATTCCCAGGAATCAGGAGCTATGATTCACTCCTTTGCTACCTGTATTTACCACACTTGGCACCTCATTATTTTTATTTAAGTTTGAGATCACTCTGCCCAGACATTATCTTTGTAACAGTAAAATGCATTTCTAGTTTTCAATAAGTTAGTTTTTTTGTTTTTTTTTTTGTTTTTTATTTATTTATTTTGTGGAAGATGTCTGAAGCAAGGGTTCTTTTTTTTCTGTTTTGTTTTGTTTTACTATATCTGCTTAGTAAATATATGCTTTCTAAAATTTAATTGAGGCCAATGCCTGAAAATTCCTAGGAAACAAGATAGTAGAATGTCAGGCATTACAATACTTTTTTTTTAAGGGTTTCCTGTAGAATCCTAAAAAGAATGGTAATCAGCTTGCCTCTGGGGATACAGCCCACCAATGGAAGTGGGAGTGGGAAAATAGCCCAGAGGTATAGTTACAGTGAGAAATTTAATTTTTCCCTCCTTTTTGTGATATTTATCATGAAAATTAAATTCCTCTATTTGATTTAAAAGATTAAATCTAAAATCAAGACAGATGTACATTTGAAATAAAACTTGCCATAGTCTTGGGTTTTTTTCCCCATTTTTCCAATTAAACCTACCCTTTCTCTTCCAATAAAAGAAAATCCAATAGATCGCACAAGTCTGAGTAGTATATTTTAAGATTAAATCAAAGGAAATATATCATAAAGCAACCAATATTTGGAACTCTGTCCAATATACTCAAAATTAAATAGTTTTTTTTCCTTGAACATTTACTCCCTCCTAGTCATTTCTCATGTGGAGTTGAATAATAAACACAGTAGGAAGCTGTATCCAGCATCCTTGTCCTGAATTAGTCACGGGAGGTGGTAAGGGATCCATCAGTTTATAATCAATAACCATCTACCTGTGAAGAACTGCTAGGTGGAAACCACACATAAGGTGATTAGTAAAGTCTTTATCCTAGCATTCAAGGCCCCTCACAGTCTGACTCCAATCTACCTTCCCAGGCTTATTTCATTGTTTCCCATTGAATACTCTACACCCATATTGGTGAACCTATGGTCCATGTGCCAGAGGGGCTGCTTCCCTTCCCCTCTCCATGTGTGCCTGAGGACATTTCTTACTCCACCTGTCCCCCAGCCTAGCAGCCCAATGGGAGCACTTCCTCCCTCCTCTGTCTGAGGTAAGGAGGGGGCTCACATGCAATGTGAAGGTTGTAGTTTGGGCACTTGGTCTCTAAAGTTCACCATCACTGCTCAATACACTAGCCAAGGAGGGAAGGAAAGAGGCAAGGAATAAGCATTTAAATAGCACCTACATGACAGGTATTGTGATAAGTGCTTTTGCAAATATTATCTTATTGGATCAATCCAATTACAAGGCTTATCCATCCTTAGTCTTGTCCTGCCCTGCACTTCCTTTGGGTATTTGCCCACACTCCTGTGTCTTGAATGGATTCCATTCTCTCAAGTCCTCTATATTCCTTTTCAAATGCTTTTTCTCTTTTAAGGTCCAATTCCTCCTTGACTTCTCACAGAATTCACTTGTTAGTGCAAGTGAGATATATATTTCTAACAACTACAGAGAAGCCATACAGACTAAGAGAGAGCTGACATCAAAGTCAGAAAGATGTGAGTTCAAGTCTCACATATATATATAGCTGTTCCATGTCCAAGAATTATGTGGATATATCAGTGAAATTACACGTCCATTCTCTATCAAAGGCAGTTAGGTGAAACGGTGACTGGATAGAGCACTGGAAATGGAGTTAGGAGGACCTGAGTTCAAATGCAGTCTCAGATATTCAGATTAGGACAGTATCTCAGATACTATTGATTATGAATGAAGCAAGGCATTAAAAAAATCTGTTTGCCTTAGTTTCTTCAACTGTGAAATGGGGGCAATAAAAGTACTTGCCCTACAGGGTTGTTGTAAAGATCAAAAAATATAATATTTGTAAAGTACTTAGAGCAGTACCTAACACACAATAGGCACTCTATAAATGTTTGTTCCCTTCCCTTCCTCCTGGAACCCCATCTCTGCAGAGAGATATAGATAGCTACAGAAGGAGAGTAGCTTGGGAGGTGAGAACTAGCTAAAGAATTAGGAGGAAGAAAACTAGGTTCAAATCTTTGGTTCAGATACTTTCTAGGTGTCGGGCACTCTGGGAAATTTGCTTGACTTCTAGATATCTGCAGGTCATTCTTGTAAAAGATGCTTATGTGAATTGACAGACAAAATGTTCATACTAAATTCCCCATGCCAATGAAATCACTTTGCACTTAATAGGTGCTTAAATAAATGGACTAAAGACAAAGAGTTTCTCTGAAAACACAAATATTAGCTATTTCAGGCTGCTTGTTAATGGAGCCAAATCCATGTATCTATGAGGACTGAATTACCTTCACACTAAGTTAACTAATGATGTTGGTATTCAAAGAACATCACCCCAAATCATTTGTCTGGCAGCTAACCAGACTTCTTCACTTGCTAGCATAAAATCATTCCCATAAACTGGTCCCTGTTTATATATGTATATCTACATATATATCTGAAGATAAAAATAAAAATTGGACTCAAAATAAAATTAAGTAAAAATAGTTGGCCCTTTTATTCCATTTATTTCATTGAGGGTGATAGATATTCATCTTAATTTTTTAAGCTTTTCAATGATATCACTGATGAGATATAGTATTATCTTATGTGTGACCTAAATTTCTTGGACAATAAGGTAGTTTGTCTTTAACTAGTAAGACAATCAATTCTTCAATGTCTTCTGTGCATTCTACATAGCTGTTGCATGCCCAAGAATTATGCAGATAATATCAACCAAATAGCATTTATTACAGACATAATGTATACAAGATTAATTCACCAGATGAAGATATTCTGGTTCATCTCTCGTCTACTTCTAGGCATTTGTACCCTACTTGAATTTTTGCTTTTTGAAATACTCTTTTCCTTTAGTGTATAATGTCTCCATGATGCCTTTTGCATCTGTCTGACTAATATAAATTAGGTATTTATTTATAACTGCAGAAAAGCAGTATGATATAGTGAATAGAGAAACTACATCAACGTCAGAAAGACTATTAGTCAATCAACACATATGTATTAAGTAATTAACTATGTGCCAGACACTATGATAAGTATTAGGGGTACTTAAAAAAAAACAACTTAAAAATTGTCTCTGACCCTAAATAGCTTCCATTATCAAAAGAGAGACAACATGGAAATAAATTGTACATACAAGATAGGTAAATAGATAGCTAGATGATTGATAGATAGTGTAAATGAAAGATTATCTTAAAAAGATTATGTCTGTCAATGTAGATCAACAACTCTCCTGTAATTTATAATGGTAAAAAAGTTTCCTGGAGACACTAAAAACTCAAACAACTGCTAAGCAGTTAGCTGGTAAAGTGGCTAGAGCACCA
This sequence comes from Gracilinanus agilis, assembly GCF_016433145.1. NCBI lineage: Eukaryota > Metazoa > Chordata > Mammalia > Didelphimorphia > Didelphidae > Gracilinanus > Gracilinanus agilis. The sequence continues at coordinate 78,562,232 of NC_058130.1, read as the reverse complement.
GTCTAGAAGCGAGAAAAAGCCAAGTTCAAATCCTGCCTTAGCTGTGTGACTCTCATCAAGTCATTTAATTTCTCCCAAGATCACCTCTAAAATAGGGCTACAGAACTAATAGCACCTACTGTATAGGGTTGTTCTGAGGATCAAATAAGATAACATATATAAAGTGCTTTGCAAACCTAAAAATACTATATATATGTATATATATATGTATATATTAGATAGTATTATTTTTAATAAATAACCTGTCCTGTATGCCACAAGGCTTGTTCCTTTCTCCTAGTCCTCCTGAATATGAAGTCCCTTCTTTATCAGGTGGCAATAATGATCATAATAATAATATAGAATGCTTTGACATTTATAAAAAATGAATAAAATAAAAATAAATATTTTTATAAATATTACCAGTTTTGTATCCTTTTATCTTTACAACAGCCCTGGGAGTTAATAATAAGAACTCTAATTATTTCCGTTTTACAGGTAAAGAAATTAAGGCCAATGAAAGCACAATGACTAACCTTGATTCATACAACTACTAAGTCACTGAGTCAGGATTTGACTGAGAGAGGTATTTCCGATTCAATTTGTAGTTCTCTAAACACTGTGTCACCAGCTGCCCCTGTCTTGCTGGAGTTTCTATAAATAAATGTTTAATATGAATTAACTAGAGATGATGGGGTATAGCATGGAGTAACTGAAGCCTAGAAAAGTGAAAATCACTGTGCTAAGTGCTGGGGATTCAGAGCAGAACAAAATAGTTCTTACTTCAAAAAGCAGGCAATATATAGGGAAAATTGTAGCTATTCATATAAGTAAATACAAAGCAAATTAAAGATAATTTTCTCTTTTTAGAGAGGTGAGGAAGCACTAGTATCCGGTAGAATCAGGAAAGATTTCATGAAGGAAGAGAGGACTAAAACTGAGCTTTGAAAGAAGCTGGGGGTTTTAACAGGCAAAGGTAAAGAAGGAGCATGTAGGGAGAAGAACTGCGTGTGCATAGACTCAGATTTAGGATATTAAATTTCATGTACAAGGAAGAGGAAATTGGACAATTTTACCAGAATATAGAATATGTGAGGGAGGTTGACAGGTAAGAAGCCTACAAAGGTAGTCTGGTACCAAATCATAAAGGGCTTTAAAAGCATGCATCTGAGGTACATTATTATAAAATTGCCTGTTTCCTCTATTCTTAGGACCATCGGATCATAAAACCATGATTTAGAACTGCAAAAGATTTTAACAATCATCTACTTAGTTATAACCTTAATTTTCAATATGAGAAAATGTAGGGCCACAGATATTAAGTTATTTTCCCCAAGTCACACAAATAGCAGAGGCAACTAGGGGGTATAATGAATAGAATGCTGGACTTGGGGGTCAGAAGGCTTGAGTTTGGAGCCTTCTTTCACTGTGTGTGTGTGTGTGTGTCCAAGGGGTCAAGATATTTTCTCTTGGTCAGCGGCAGTTTCTTTATCTGTAAAATAGAGATAATAATACCTACCTCCCAGAATTATTGTAAGGACAAAAGAGATAATGCATGTTAAGGTCTTTGCAAACTTTAAAGATCATGGTTTGCTGTTATTAAAGGTAGAACCAATTCCAGTTTAGGTACTTTTTGGCATTATTCCAAAAACTAAGTAACAAATAGTTTTGGGGACAAAATAGTTTTTGCAATTTGAGGCCATGAACAAAATTCAAACCCAGTTTAGTAGTTCTAAGCTCCCCTAACACCCACTTTGATGTGATTCTTTAGTGTCTAAATATGCATTGTACCCTGTTTCTTACCTAAGTTGATAGTCTCTAATCAGGCACTGATTTTTCATTTCTATTACCTGAAAGCTGAAAACAATGGACACATCTGCAGAAATAGGGAAGTTTAAAATTATTGTCAAAAGAGAGAATTGTTCACTATTCATTCAATTTATATTGCTCTAGGTTGTTGCCATTTTTGTAACATCTCATTGAAGAAAAATGGCTAATCGTTGATTGGAAGGATGCTGAACTGTCTAATTATAATTGCCCCGTGGTCTTTCAGTTTCTTTAAAATCAATATCAAGGAGACTTTTTCCTTTTACTTTTGATGTACCTAGAAATCAATTTTGTCTGATAATCTTAGGGCAGAAAACATTCTGAATGAGTGCTAACTTTTTCAATGCATTAGAAACAAAAGCCATTAGCAAAGTAGCTCAGGAACAAGAGAGCTCTGCTTTCTCCTCTTCCCCATTCAAACTCTTTAGCTGGTTTGTCAAATTGTGTCTTCTGCTGAAAAAAGCCTTCAATAATTCTGTTCTTATGTGCTGTTAAGTGTTGAGCTCATAGTCACACTGGAATATGCCAGTGGGGAGCAATTAATTTTTTCTTTAAATTTCTCTCTTATCCCATCTAAACTCTACCACCTACTCTCATAGCCTCTTGGGTAATAAAAACTTTGAATTACATCATGACAAGTGAAAAGCCCTGTTCCTTGACTCTTGTCAGCACAAGAGAGAATCACTTCTTTTGTCAGCCTACCCACTCTATGGAACCTAATTTGATATGTTACCTAATCAAATATACCCTTCAATCATTTAAGGTTGCATGTAATGGAAAAAGTATTGACTGTAAACAAAGTTCCTGAGTTCAAATCCTATTTCTGAGAGTTCCTATATGTGTGACTTTGGAAAATCATTCTCTTCTCTCTGGCCTGTTTCTTTTTTTTTATTTATTATGTTTTTTTATTTTAAACCCTTAACTTCTATGTATTGACTTATAGGTGGAAGAGTGGTAAGGGTAGGCAATGGGGGTCAAGTGACTTGCCCAGGGTCACACAGCTGGGAAGTGTCTGGGGCCAGATTTGAACCTAGGACCTCCCATCTCTAGGCCTGGCTCTCAATCCACTGAGCTACCCAGCTGCCCCCTCTGGCCTGTTTCTTTATCTATAAAATAAAGGGAATGGGCCAGATTGTTGCTGAGGTCCCTTTCTTCTCAGCATTGCTGTTCATTATTTTCCTACAACTTCATTCATCAATTACTCAGTAGATGGTCAACTACTTTGGATTTATTTCTTTGCTGCAACAAATATTTCTGCTATGAATATTTTGTTATAAAAAGAAACTTTCTATTGATCTAATTGGAATATATATATACATATATATATATATATTCATTAGTTGAATTGCTAGGTCAAAGGATATGAGGATATGGTTATGGGGAGTTTAGTGTTAGGTGATGAGGTCCTCTACCTACTCCAATGCCTCATTGTTACATCAGAGTGATGTCAGGTTCTCAAAGGCTACATTTGTGAACTATAAGCTTTTTTTTGACAAACCCTACCATGCTGGAAAGGCTTTGTTTGAGCAAAGGGCTAGAAAAGCTTCAGAATGTTTCTGGAAATAAATTTGTTGCTGAAGAACCTACCTGCTTTAGTTTGGAGAGACTCATTGCAAAGTGATATATATAAAACACTTCAATTTTTTTTAGCTATAAACTTCTCAAAAGACTAACTGACAAGTCACAGAAGAGTTGAGAGCTGCATCTGTATAATTTGCTTTATGCATATGTGACAACATCAAAGCCTTTTGAAATACTGAAGAGACCCCTTCTGCTTAGTTTCATGGCTATAGGGTCATGAGTAAATGGCTCAGTCTATTGCTTATCAAGGCTGAACTTCTGGATACCTTATAGCTTAATATAGAATTTCTAATTGACCAACTACCCAAAATAGTATCTATGGCAGTTATAATGGACCAAAGATACTGCCTGCTATTTTTCATCACTCACAATATGGGCAGAAAGGCAGGATGCATATATGCATATCTGAAAAAAATTTACTTTCATTAAGTGTACATATATATTTATGCATAAATACAATTTTAAAGTTTGACATCACAATTCTTTCCCAATTTGTTGCAGCTCCAATAAACCCTCCCCTATATCATGGGGAAAATAGTTAAGCAAAAGGAGTACAATATATCTGCCAGTATAATCAATATTTTGCATGTATAATCTGCCACCTTTCTCCTGAAAGGAGCTAGTATATTTTATCATCTGTTCTCTGGAGACATAAAACATATATTTTATCTCGTCTATAACTTGGGAATTGGCAAAACATATCCCCCAAAGCAATAGAGGAGTCTAATTGATGCCATAGGAGACTTCTATGAAAGGAAATAAGCACAATACAAGTTAGAGGTGAAAATGCACAACCACCTCCTCATTAGCCACCTTTCTACCATTCTCTGTGGCCTAGAGAATTTAAGGTTTTCACCTCTAGAACTCACACCTTGAAAGTCCTCTTGCTTTGACTGGTGAGTGTTTCACATGGTTCATTCTATCTAGACTAGTTAGATGGAATTCCACTACATCTAGCTCCTCAGAGTAAAGCTACATTTACCAGCTGTCTTGCCAATATCAGTACCCTCAATCTCCCTTGACCCAAATTTTAAAATTACGGAACCATGATTAAATCAATATTGCTACCACTACTAGAAAGGAAAGGTATATCAGGCTACTTCCCTGTGGCTCCATCAGTATTCCTATAATTTTTCAAAACAAAATATCCCTTCTGAGATGCTCTTTCCATATAAACATTTTCACTCTCATTAGAATGTAACCCCTTTAAGAGCATAGAATGTCTTTACTCTTATATTTATATGCCTAGCACATAGCACAGTATTTGACACACAAATGCTTAATAAAAGATTTCTCATTCATTTATTATAGAACCTGCAAAAAGTATTTATCCATCACAGGCACCAAGGGATTTAAAATGGAGAGCCTATCAAATTTTCTGATCAATGAGCACAGGCATGGCCTTTTCCACTTTCCTTGCTACTCTAGACAATCACAGATCAATGAGTTATAAATAGATTATATGAGCTTAAGTTCCCTTTCAGAAGTTATGATGTAGTGCCAAGAGCACTATTGCAATCATTTTAGACCTCAGTTTCCTTATGTACATAATTGGGCTGGGTGGCCTATAAAGTTCAATTTAGCTATAAATCCATAATGCTCTGATACATCTTGTGCCCTTTTGGCATAAAAGCATAGTATATATACCTGGAAGATCACTGTATTTAGACTCAGAGGAACTGAATTTAAATTCTGACTTCCATTTAATAAGATGCATCTTTTTCCAGAGCTCTAATTTCCTCATCTGTAAAATGAAAGGAGTTGCTTTGTGAAAGAGAATTTGAACTCTTTGTCTATTTTAAGTTAATAAGTCCAGAACCTGGCTGCCCCACCTTTCACATTTAGTCATTAACACAATAGTAAGAAGCTTTTACTAGAAAAGGAAGTTCATACTCTAAAAGACCACAAGTATTGCCCCCACTGGATAATGCTGGCAAATCCGGAGACTGTGATTGATTCCTGAGATGTGAGGAAGAGAGCAGAAAACTGCATATAAGCAGGTGCTTCTGGGACCCTGGGTATACTTTTTTGTGGTCTTTTGAATGATGGGTATGACCTCTGGTGAGATTCTTTGTGGTCTTTTGGCTCCTTGATGGTTTGAGCTCTTGAATTGCTCAGTGTCTTTTGTGGCTTTGGATTTTGGCTTCCTGATTCAGACTTTGGATTCTGGTGAAGATTCAGCTTTCTACATTAGAGACTCTGGATGAAGAGGGACTCCTACTTGGGTGAGACTCTTGCCTCCCTCACGTGAGAGACTACCCTTTGTGCCTCAGCCTCTTCAGCATCTGTCTTTGTTGAAACACCTGGCCAGATACACTCTGCTGAGCTGGTGAGATTCTCATTTGGATTCCCATTCACTGTCTGGTGGCACTTGAACCTAGATTTAGGATATTTTTTAGCTAGGCAACATTTTCTACCTCCTTCCTACATTTCCTTCTTTTACTATCACCATTTTGCTGTAATAATGCTATTAAAAGTACTAACAGTCTCATGACACAAGAGTTAATTTTAATAAATGGCAACCACAACTTTTAAAAATTCTTATATTTGTGAAACCCATTTTAATTATTACAGCTTCCTGAAAAAACAATTTGGAACTTTCCAACAAAAGTAGTTTAGATCAGATAAAAGAATTATTAAGAACTTAGTATGAGCCAGGAATTAACTGTGTTAAGGATCTAGAAACACCAAAAAGAAACAAAAATAAAGATTGTCTTCAAGGATCTTAACTTTTGGAGATGGAGGGGTACAACATATCAAAAAAGCTAGAAAGGTGGAGGGATGTATAATATTTAATATGTAGTTTGCCTTAGGCAAGCTAGAATTTAAACCACATACAAATCTTTTTACTCAAAAAGTATACAGACTGTAAAAAGCTTAATGGACCTTTGTAAATGAGCTTAAGTCATTCTGTCACTGATAATAAGCAATGTTTTATGACAGACAAAGTGCAAATTCATTTTTCAAAGGAATATAGGCTGAGAAAAGCATTCTATTGAAGATTTTTTAAACAGATAAGTTTAGAGAATGGTGTATGTGATTGTTTAGGTTCAAATGGTCCACTCGATACCAATTACATACACACTAGTGAAGACACTGTGTTTCAATGTCTTAGAGAAACCCATTTTCTCAAATCCAAAGTCTTGTTTCAATCTATTATTATGCATCTTCCTCTTGTTCATGGGATAAAGGAGTAATGGATGACTATCTATAGGTAAAACATAGCAAAAGATTACAGAATAGTGATAAGTAAATTACATACATGATATGCTTTAAATAATAATGGGGAAGTCCTAAGTTCACTCTGCCCCCTCAAAAGTGTATTTCTGCCCTGCCATTGGGCCAGAAATTATGCGAATAGAAATCTATTCCTTTGGAAGAAGGATGCTATTTATGTTCTTCTTTTAAATCTTAACTTTCTAAAAATGTTTATTATTTATGTTTGTATAAGGGCACCAAGCCAGGCACCATGGATGAAGAAATATTTGAAGATAAAGAAGAAAAAAATGGTTTTTGCCCTGTGATAAATCTAATAATTCAGGAAATAACCTGAATGCAAATACCTATGTAATAGGGTGCTGATGCAGTCCCCCATTGAGACTTCAGAGTATGCATGGATATCCTGTAACCAGTTCCAGGTTACTGGCTATATTGTGATTGCCATAGTGCTGGGTTTGGGATATATTCAAAAGGCACTAGTAAACCCAGACTGTCCATTTTGATCTGACACCCGGCTACATTAAGGTAAGGAAATAGAAAGAAACAAGGGAGTGGATTCATGTCCTCCCCTTTCAAGGCTAAGCTGTGGCCAAGAAATATGGGACTCTACTCTGCCTCATTGTGTTTATTCTTCCTATTTTGTGGTAAAGGAGACTAGAGACAGCTATAACATTGTGAGCCTCAAGCCAATTAATGTCTGGGAGACAAGACGATGGCAGATTTTAGAGCAAGTCAGTTAAGCATTGAGGCCCTCTGTATAACAATCTGACCTTCATGACTTAGTCCAACAACAGCTGAGAGGAGGATTCATCCAGCAGTGATGCTCTTTTGAATGTGAACTGAATAAACTAATGAAATATAGAAAGTATAAATCTGTCTACTTTCTTTCTTTCATAAAACTTGTACCTTCTGTGTTGGAATTTTTAACTACTAAATATTGGTTCCAAGACAGAAAAGTGATAAGGGCTAGGCAAATGGGATTAAATGATTTGCCCAGAGTCACACAGGTAGGAAATATCTGAGGTCATATTTGAAGTCAAGAACTCCTATCTACAGGGTTGGCTTTCTATCCACTGAACCACCTAGTTGCCCCCTGAGTATACTTTCTTCTAACAACTGAGATAATATAGGAGAGAATATGTCCTGGAAATGCTCTGTTAAACATTTCTTTGTAAAAGCTAATCATCTTAAATTGGTTAGAAAGAACTGGGATGGAAAACAATGGTACTTAACAATGAGAGAACTATACCAGAATGCAGCTTCAATCTGATAATATTAAAAGAAAATGACCACAAACCCTCAGGTGTAGTCCTATACCCCAGAAAGAGAATTTTAATTATTCGTTTTTTATTTATACTGCATGTATTTATACTTGTCTCAACCATTAGAATAGAGTTCATTAAAAGTAGAGAATGTCATTGCTAATATTTATACCTATAGCATCTATTAAAATGATTGTCATTTATCATTTTAATGCTTAATAAATATTTGTGGTACTTATAGATTACAGAATAGATATTTAAGTGTATTGAAAAAATAATCAAGGGACAGAATTCAATAGGAAGTAGAGATCTCATCTGACTGGGAGTTGAAAATTGTAGAAGACTTCATGTCACTGATGAAGATAGTAGCTTCCTATGTTATACCTTGAAACCTTGAAGGATGAATAGAATTTTAATAGGAAAAATGGATGGAAGTTCCTCTAGGCCTAAAGAATATTAGTTATTAAAGACAGAGTCAGAAAAGCACAGATCATAGTCAGAGACATTTGATCTTTAAGAATTATTATGCAACCAAAAGAGCTCTGTACCTGAAGCTGGATGACTCAGCTTCAAATCTAAGACCTTTCTGCTTAGAAACCAAACTCTCTGCAGATCATTTTACTATACAGATAGCCAGAAGATGAATATCTATGGTATAGTTTCAGCATACATAGATAACCAGAAATAATTAATCAATAAACATTTTAAGCACTTATCATGTACCAGGCATTATGCAAAATGCTAGTGATACAAAAAGTGCCAAAAGACAATTCTTGTCCTAAAGGAACTTAATGTCTAATGGTTCCCCCACACAAACAAATATATTTAAAGCAAGTGATAAACAGGATAAATAGGAGATAATTAACAAAGAAAAGGAAAAGAATTAACAGGGTTTAAACCAGTCTTCTTGTAAAAAGTAGTATTTATTTGGGACATGGAGGAAATCAGGGAAGTTACTAATCATAGTGGAAGAGGGAGAGCATTCCAGGCTTGGAGAATAGCCAGATGGAAAGCTCAGCACTAAAAAATAGTCTAGTTCATGGAAAAACCAATATATAAATGTCATTGGATCAAAGAGTATTTGTCAGTGAGTAAGGTCTAAGAATACTGGAAAAATAAGAGAGGGAGTAGGTTATGAAAGGATTTGAATGCCAAGCAAAGCATTTCGCATTTGTTCCTAGATACAGTCAGGAGCCACAGGAGTTTATTGATTGGAGGGGGGCGTATATAATTGGACATGCATTTTAGAAAAATTACTTTCTTTGGTGAATAGAGGACGAATTGGAGTAAGGAGAGACTTGAGTCAGGCAAACCTCCTGGAAGGCTATTGTAATACTCCAAGTATGAGGTGATAAGGGCATCAAAGTGTAACATCAATTTCTGAGAAGCAAAATGGAGAACAGGATGAGTGACAACCAGCAGTTTTAGAATTTGGAATTTACCCAGATGCCATGAACCAGGGGACAAAAAACAGTTATTGCCAAGACTATAAAAGGCAGAAGCTGGATCAGGAAGGTCTCTCACTAATGAGAAGAGGACCCCGGGTGGCTGGGTGGGTAGGCCAACCAACCTGCTTAGGTTACCTGTATCCTGTTCCACAAACTACCACATCCTCAACTTCTGGATAGAGCTGTGTTGTGCATTGATTATTTATCATCAAGGATGAATACCATCCATCTTCAAAGCACCTTGGACAGGGGCAAAGGTGCCTGGCCTGGCCTGAGTGCCACCGAGAGAGGAATCTCTGCAGCTGACATCTTAACCTGATCGATCTTTGATCGCCAACCCTCAGCATCATTAGTCTCCTTCAGTATTCCAACACCTCCTTCCTTCAATCCCTGATCCTTCAATCCCTGAGTTTGTCACAGTTAAATCTGAAAAGCTTACCTAGCTGAATCCTGTTATTATTCTAAAGTTCACTACCATATTCTTTGGATCTAAGGGGAAGGGATTATCCAAACAAGATCAAATCAAGAGTTTCAAAAGCTGCTAAAGAGAAATTTAAGAACATGCCTTCAGATTTCTTAATTAAGAGATCATTAGAAACTTTGGAGAATACAATTTCAATGGAATGATAAGGTCAGAGCCAAATGTAAGAAGTTTCAAAGAGAGTGAGAAGAGAGGAAGCAGCGATACCTATTGTAGTTGGCCTTTTGATCAAGTAGCAGAGTCATCCTTGATAAGAAGTAAGACCACTTCATCATGTGAGATTGTATTCTCCAAAGTTTCTAATGATCTCTTAATTAAGAAATCTGAAGGCATGTTCTCAAACTTCTCTTTAGCAGCTTTAGAAACTCTTGATCTTGTTGGCCACTCTCACCTCTTTGATACTCTCTTCTCTGTTTTTTGGGACAACATTTTATCTTGGTTCTACTTCTGTCTATCTGACAGCTCCTTCCCAGTCTTCTTTTCAGGATCCTCCTCTACACCCTCTAACTGTAGATATCCCACAAGGTTCTATCCTTGGATTTGTTCTCTCCTTTGGCATGAGGAATAGAAAAGAAGAGGGAATTTACAGTGAATTGACTCAATTTTTTTTCCTGTAAAATATGAAGCAAAGTTTTCAGCTGAGAGACTAAGAGAGGAGAAGCCATGAGCAGTTTGAGAAGGGATAAAAAGAGATTTGGGAGAGCTTCTATGGAGATCCAGGCAGTGAGATGACAATGAAAGCATAGTAGGCAAGAATATATAGTTAGATAAGAAAGTATAGTTATCTAGTTGCCATGAGAACTCAGTTGATTTTTATCGATATTTATGTAACATAACTTTGTAGCTCACCCACTCAGAAGAGTTGTGTGATTTTTCTCTGCCTTTGTTCCCCCACATGTGTAAGAATAAAGGCTAAAAATGGTGAGAATTATTCAATGTTGATGCTGGGCTTGTCATAATCAGTAACATAATAAGAGATTCAGGAGAGAACAGTACACAGTTGAATTGGCTAACCAAGGAGTCGATATGAAGAGAAGAGGAAAGAGTGGGTAATACAAGACAGATGTACTGAGAGAAAATAAAAGGAGTAAGAATTGGTAAAAAACTGGTAAAATAGAAGGAGTAAGAATCATAGTAAGTATGAAGAATAGGGGTATATAAGGAAAGGCAGAGGGATTGTTGAATAGACAATAGATTATGGTCAAGATAAGAAGATTTCAGAATTCTTGAACATAAAGGTTGTATATTTGTGGGTGATGGCAAGATCAAAGAGATGAACATCTTTGTGTATGCCTGAGTTTGGGTGGAGTAGTAGCTCATGATGGGCAAATAGATAAAAAAAATGATTGGTTCCAGTATTTAAAGAAGAAATGATATGTATATTGAAATTCTCTAGTATGGAGGTAGGAATTGAGAAGAAGAGAAAAATTGTGAGTGAGGTATTGAACTTATCAAGGAAGAAATGAGAGTGACCTGGGATCTGTATACAACAGCCACCAGGTTTTGGGTTGGGTGGTAGATATGAGGAGAATGAACCTCAAAAAAAGAGAGGTCACTGAGTGATGGAAGAAGGCAAGCACCTAATAAATGCTTAGTGGTTTATTGCCTTCTTCCTACTTCCTAGAATATTTATGGAAGCTAGATATATGTGGTGGAAATCACTCCATGCTAATGCTGATCCATTTCTTCTGAGAAACTGAATACAATTATATTTTTTGATTGCAGTCATCTAGGGACAAATAATCAGCTTTATTTGTAATTGGAAATGGAAGGCAGTGTGTTACAATGGAACCAGAAGTCAGTCAGAAGACTTAGGTTCTTGTCTTAGAAGACAGGCAATGTGACCTTCAATAAATCCCTTACCCTCAATAAAAGATTGTTAAAACTTAAAGAGACTTTAATAATTTGGTACAATCTTTTCCTTTTACCACCCAACCAAAATACACAACTTGTCTAACATTGAACAACTAGCTAGTAAAAACTGGGACAGAATCCATATTTTCTAACCTGGAGCCAAAAGATCTTTCCCCTATACTAAGTTTCTTTTTGGGTTATTCTTTCTCCCTGCATAAACTGAGGATATTGGACAAGATAGTAATGATGTCTTACATTTACATAGTATTTTATGGCTTACAAGATAATCTCTAAAGTCCTTTTCAACTCTAAAATTCCATGATTCTATGATTTTAAGTTTCTGACAAATATTTTCTAGGACTTTGAGGTGGGTCTCAGAATTCATGTTATGTAGAGAAAAAAACCAGCCTCTGGTGTTGGTTAATAAAGTGGAAATGAAAGAATGGACCAATTTTTCTTCCCCAAAAGAAGGGAAAAATTTTTCTCCTTCACTGGTGTTTTACTGTTCATGTACATTTCACTGGAACAAAGCATTATGTTTCCAATTGAGAGGTGCATATTAGCTAACCAAGGAAATCACATCTGTGTCACTTCCTCCTTGGCAGCCAAGTACAGCAAAGTTTGTAATCAAAGTTCCTATTAAGGTATACAGAACTCCAGGGCTTATTGGAAGTTGTGGCCCCAATGTCTTTCACTTATCTGAGAGAGTTGCAGTCAAGCCTGTTTGGGATGATCTTAATGTGATTAAAATTACTCTATGAAAGTTATGTATATGTAAAGGAGGAGAGGGGGAAAGAAAGAAGAAAGAAAGGAAATCTCTCCATTTTGTCTCTCCATTTCTCTTTGTGCCTCTAAACATAATGTGTCGGTGAATAAATATCTGGCCAATGAATAAATTGAGATCAAGTTATGTCTGTTTAAAAGACACCATAGCCAGGAAGGAAGGAAGGAAGGAAGGAAGGAATGAAGGAAAGAGGGAGGGAGGGAGGGAGGAAAGAAAATAAGGATGAAGGGAAGAAAGGAGGAAGAGAGAAAAAAGGAAAGAAAGAAAGATGTAGAGCAATTATGTATATGTGTATCCCACAAACCTACATCAGGCAGCAACTTAAACCAATTTGACATCACCATGAATCTTTCAAATTAGAATACTCCTGTTTCTAATTCCCACTTAAGGCTCTCTATTCATCTCCATTGAACTTACTCTTATCAATATAAGTCTAAGTGATTGTAATAAACTACCCTTCACCATGTGTTCCAGCTGCAAACTGGCACCATGTTACATGAAGATCCAACTATAGGAAGGATGGTTTCCATTATCATTAAACCACCTGTTGTTTTAATAAGTCATCTTTTCGCTGATTCTCTCATGTCTCCCACCCTCCATCTTTCTTTAGCATTATGGTTCTCTCGATCTCTCCATTTTGTCTCTCCATTTCTCTTTGTGCCTCTAAACATAATGTGTCGGTGAATAAATATCTGGCCAATGAATAAACTGAGATCAAGTTATGTCTGTTTAAAAGACACCATAGCCAGGATTGTGCTTTTGCCCAGAATCTTTCATTCCCCATTTTATGTCTGGGTATGCAAACCTCAGCATGTTTAAATGGCTTTAATTATAAAATAATTCACTGAGGGATATACTGAAGGTTTGGCTCACTAGCTTTTCCCTCATTACTCTTTTCCCTATGAAAAAAAATATGCTCTAAGAATGACCATAAAATGTCCTGGCACTTTTCCCTCTTAGTATAGGATCATAGGCTTACAGATTTAGGGCTCAATGAGATATTAAAGATCATCTAGTCCAATCCTTTCATTGTTCAGTTGAAGAAACTGAGGCTTTAAGAGATGGAGTGACTTGGACAAGGTAAGCAGAAGAGCTTGCTCCTGAAGTGCTGAGAGACAGTTATCAGCAAAAACTATGGAGGAAATACACTCTCCCTCCTCCCCCAGAACAATATTTCACTCATTTAATTTTTAAATTATTCTTCTTAGCTTCTGTCTGTTGTTACAAACTATTCAGATAATGTGTGAACCGTTTACAAGAAATAAAAAGTCAGCAGGAATTCCAGAGCTCCCGATTGCCACAAAGCACTCAATTATTCTGACAACTGTTACAGAAAGGTATATTTACTAAGAAACAATAGCAATCTTTAAATAAAACTTCTGCGACACCTTAAACAAATACCTACAATTAGCCAAATGTTTGCTAGAGAAGCAGCATGCCGAATGATCTATTGGTAGTTCCTTCCTTCCACCTGTTTGAGTGCTTCCATTGCATTCTTTAGGCAGTGCAGCTAAAGACCAATACCTCAATATTTTCAACTTTTTATAATACATGTAGTCAATCAATAATTTAATTTAAAAGCACTTTTAAAGAATTGATTATGTACCATATATTGAAATAAGTGCTAGGAATAAAGAGAAAGGCAAAAATATTCCCTGCCCCCAGGAAGCTTGGATGCTAATGACAGCGGGGTTGTTCAGTGAGTGTCCAACCAAGCTTGAATCAGGAAAACAGGAGTTCAAATCCCATCTCAATCACTTATTACTTGTGATCTTAATCAAGATTCCTTTTTTTGTCAGTAAAAATTTACGTTTTCCAAATTCCACGTAGAAATAATTTTTAACTTTTTTTTTACATTTTGTGATCCAAATTATTTCCCTTTTCCCCAACCCTACCCTTCCTCAAGAAAGCAAGCAATTAAGTAATTTAATCTAGGTTATACACGTGCTATAATGCAATACATATTTTGTATATTCATGTTGTGAAAGATATATCGCAAATACAAGAAAAATACACATTGTTAATAGAAGAAACCTCACTTTCATTATATACAAAATGAGGATGATAACTTTTGACCTACCTATTGTGGATTTTAAAATTAATATTCAATATTTATAAATAAGATATTTACTGTTTTGCATATTATTTTTTATCTCCACACTATTTCACTGTGAGGATCAAATGAAACAATATATGTGCACTGTAAATGACATTTAAAGAAAACAATAAATATAGATCCTGTTAAGATTTAGGCGGGACATCAGGTAGGCATGACCATTATTGAAATAAGTACCTTCTATAATATATATATAAGTTGAAATCTGAATTCCAGTGGAAGACCGACAAGGAAGGAGACTTCCTCACCTCTGCAGGTAGCCCCTTCCACGTTTGGACAGCTCTAATTTTTTCCCCAAACATTTATTAATATTCATTTTTAACATGGCTACATGATTCATGCTCCTCCTTTCCCCTTCGCCACCCTCCAATCCCCCCACCCATGGCCGATGCCCATTTCCACTGGTTTTGTCATGTGTCCTTGATCAAGACCAATTTCCAAATTGTTGGTAGTTGCATTGGTGTGGTAGTTTCGAGTCCACATCCCCAATCATGTCCACCCCGACCCGTGCGTTCAAGCAGTTATTTTTCTTATATGTTTCCTCTCCTGCAGTCCTTACTCTGAATGTGGGTAGCATTCTTTACCATAAATCCCTCAGAATTGTCCTGAGTCATTGTATTGCTGCTGGTACAGAAGTCCATTACATTCAATTTTACCACAGTGTATCAGTCTCTGTGTACAATGTTCTTCTGGCTCTGCTCCTTTCGCTCTGCATCTGTTTCCGGAGGTCTCTCCAGTTCGCCTGGAACTTCTCCAGTTTATTATTCCTTTTAGCACAATAGTATTCCATCACCCGCATATACCACAGTTTGTTCAACCATTCCCCAATTGAAGGACATACCCTCCTTTTCCAATTTGTTGCCACCACAAAAAGTGCAGCTATAAATATTTTCGTACAAGTCTGTTTATCTATGATCTCTTTGGGGTACAAACCCAGCAATGGTATGGCTGGATCAAAGGGCAGGCATTCTTTTATAGCCCTTTGAGCATGATTCCAAATTGGCAGCCAGAATGGCTGGATCAGTTCACAGCTCCACCAGCAATGCATTAATGTCCCAATTTTGCCACATCCCCTCCAACATTCATTACTCTCCCCTTCTTTCATTTTAGCCAATCTGCTAGGTGTGAGGTGATACCTCAGAGTTGTTTTGATTTGCATTTCTCTAATTATTAGAGATTTAGAACACTTTCTCATCCGCTTATTGATACTTTTGATTTCTTTACCTGAAAATTGCCTATTCATGTCTCTTGCCCATTTATCAATTGGGGAATGGCTTGATTTTTTATACAATTGCTTTAACTCCTTGTATATTTGAGTAATTAGACCCCTGTCAAGAGTTTTTCGTTATAAAGATTTTTTCCCATTTTGTTGTTTCCCTTCTGATTTTGACTACATTGTTTTTGTTTGTACAAAAACTTTTTAGTTTAATATAATCAAAACCATTTAATTTACATTTTGTAATTTTCTCTAACTCTTGCTTGGTTTTAAAGTCTTTCATTTCCCACAGATCTGACAAGTAAAGTATTCTGTGTTCACTTAACTTGTTTATAGTTTCCCTCTTTATATTCAAGTCATTCACCCATTCTGAATTTATCTTGGTGTAGGGTGTGAGATGTTGATCTAGACCTAATCTCTCCCATATTGTTTTCCAAATTTCCCAGCAGTTTTTGTCAAATAGTGGATTCATGTCCCAAAAGTTGGGCTCTTTGGGTTTATCATACACTGTCTTGCTGATGTCATTTATCCCAAGTCTATTCCATTGATCCTCCTCTCTATCTCTTAGCCAGTACCATATTGTTTTGATGACTGCTGCTTTATAGTATAGTTTAATATCTGGTACTGCTAGGCCCCCTTCCTTCACATTTTTTTTCATTATTTCCCTTGATATTCTTGATCTTTTGTTATTCCAAATGAAATTTGTTATAGTTTTTTCTAATTCAGTAAAGAAGTTTTTTGGTAGCTTGATAGGTATGGCACTAAATAGGTAAATTAATTTGGGTAGAATTGTCATTTTTATTATGTTAGCTCGTCCTACCCATGAGCAATCAATGGCTTTCCAATTGTTGAGATCCAGTTTTATTTGTTTGGAAAGTGTTTTGTAGTTGTTTTCATATAATTGCTGTGTTTGTTTTGGTAGGTAGATTCCTAGGTATTTTATATTGTCTAGGGTGATTTTGAATGGTGTTTCTCTTTCTACTTCTTGCTGCTCTAGTGTGTTGGAAATGTATAGAAATGCTGATGATTTATGTGCATTTATTTTGTATCCTGCCACTTTGCTAAAGTTGTTGATTATTTCTACAAGCTTCTTAGTTGATTCTCTAGGATTTTTTAAGTAGACCATCATATCATCTACAAAGAGTGATAGCTTAGTCTCCTCCTTGCCTATTTTGATACCCTCAATTTCTTTTTCTTCTCTAATTGCAACTGCTAGTGTTTCTAGTACTGTGTTGAATAATAGAGGTGATAATGGGCATCCTTGTTTTACTCCTGATCTTATTGGGAAGGCTTCTAATTTATCCCCATTGCATATGATGTTTGTTGATGGTTTTAGGTATATACTGTTTATTATTTTTAGGAAAGGTCCTTCTATTCCTATACTTTTCAGTGTTTTCAATAGGAATGGATGCTGCATTTTGTCAAAGGCTTTTTCAGCATCTATTGAGATAATCATGTGATTTTTGTTTGTAAGACTTTTGATATGGTCAATTATGTGAATGGTTATGATCTGAGAAGGTTACATTTATTATTTCTGCTCTTTTGCATTTCTTTGCAATGATTCTATGCCCTATTACATGGTCAATCTCTGTGAATGTGCAGCTGAGAAGAAGGTGTATTCCTTTTTGTCCCTATTTATTTTTCTCCACATATCAATTAAATCTAATTTTTCTAGGACTTCATTCACCTCTCTTACCTCTTTCTTATTTATTTTTCGGTTTGATTTATCTAGATCTGAAAGAGGAATATTTAGATCTCCCACTAGTATGGTTTTACTATCTATTTCCTTCTTGAGCTCTGCCAGTTTCTCCTTTATGAATTTGGGTGCTATGCCACTTGGTGCATACATATTGAGCAGTGTTATTTCCTCATTGTTTATACTGCCTTTAATCAGGATGTAATGACCTTCCCTGTCTTTTTTAATCATATCTATTTTTACTTTGGCTTTGTCAGAAATCATAATAGCCACTCCTGCCTTCTTTTTCTCATTTGACGCCCAAATGATTTTGCTCAAACCCTGAACCATAAACTTGTGTATGTCCACCCGCCTTATATGTGTTTCTTGTAGACAACATATGGTGGGATTTTGGTTTCTAATCCACTCTGCTATTTGCTTCCGTTTTATGAGCGAGTTCATCCCATTCACATTCAGAGTTATTATCATCAGTTGTGCATTTGCTGACATTTTCGAATCCTCCCCTCTTCCTACCCCCTTTTTCCTTACACTTTTTCCTTTTAAATCAGTGGTTTGCTATTGAGCCGCTATCCCTTATCCCCTCCCTTGATTAACTTCCCTTTCTACCCCCTCCCTTATTTTCCCCCCCTCTTTTTGTTTTTAAAGGCTTTATGAATTCCCTCCCTCCTCTCCCCTCCCTTTTTTTGACCTCCCCACTCCCCTGCTCCCCTTGGTTTATCCCTTCTAACTTTCTCAGAAGGGTTAGATAAGAGTTTTATGTCCCAGTGGATAGTATAGCTACTCTTCCCTCTCCGGATTGATTACACTAAGAGTAAGGTTTGATTATTACCTCTTAATGCTCTCTTCCTCTCCTTCTTATAATAGTATTTGTGTCCTCTCCCTCCCATGCCCTCTTTGTGTGTAATAGAATATCCTATTTTCTTATTCACTCAAGTTTCTCTTGGTGTCCACTGCTATTCACCCCCTCTTTCCCATCCCCCCATGTCATCTTAGATTAGTGTTCCACCCTCACCCTGTGAATTATTCTTCTGATTACTATAATAGTGAATATTATAATAGTGAATAGAGTTCACTACAGAGAAATATACATAACGTTTCTCTACATAGGAATACAGATAATTAGATCTCACTGAGGCCCTTAAAAAGGCAAATTTAAAAATTATAAGTTTTCTTTCTTTCCCCTCTGTATCTTATTTACCTTTTCAGGTTTCTCTCAATTTTTGTGGTTGGATATCAAACTTTCCATTTAGCCCTGGACTTTTCTGTGCAAATACCTGGAATTCTTCAATTTTGTTGAATGCCCATACTTTCCCCTGGAAATATATAGTCAATTTTGATGGGTAGTTGATCCGTGGTTGCAGGCCCAGCTCTCTTGCCTTTCTGAATATCGTATTCCAAGCCTTGCGATCTTTTAGCGTGGAGGCTGCCAGATCCTGTGTGATCCTGATTGGTGCTCCTTGATATTTGAATTGTTTCTTTCTGGCTTCTTGTAAGATTTTTTCTTTTGCTTGGAAACTCTTGAATTGGCAATTATATTTCTGGGTGTTTTCTTTTCTTGATCGAATGTCACAGGTGTTCTATGAATCCTTTCAATGTCTATATTGCCCTCTTGTTGTAGGACTTCAGGGCAATTTTGCTGAATTATTTCTGTTAGTATGGAGTCCAGGTTTCTATTAATTTCTAGTTTTTCTGGAAGACCAATTATTCTCAAATTGTCTCTTCTAGACCTGTTTTCTTGGTCTGTCACTCTCTCATTGAGATATTTCATGTTTCCTTCTATTTTTTCAGTCTTTTGACTTTGTTTTATTTGTTCTTGTTGTCTTGAGAGATCATTAGCTTCTACTTGCTCAATTCTAGCCTTTAGGGATTGATTTTCGGCTATAATATTTCGGTTTTTGGCTATGATCTTTTGATTTTCAGCCATAATCTTCTGGTTTTCGGCCATAATTTTCTGGTATTCCTTTTCAATCTGGTCATCTTTGGTGTTCAATTTGCTTATCAGTTCATTTGGTTTCTGAGCCTCACTTTCCAATTGCAAGATTCTACCTTTTAAACAGTTATTTTCTTGCCAGATCTCTTCCATTTTCCTCAAAATCTCAGTTTTGAACTCTTCCATAGCTTGTGAGGAGTTTTCCTTATTTGAGGAGGGTCCGGATGCTTGTTTGTTCTCCTCCTCTGTTTGCTGGGTTGTCTGGATTTTCTCTGTGTAAAAGTTGTAGAGTGTTAAAGCCTTCTTTTTCTTGTTGTTAATCTTTCTCTTCTGAACTTCCTGAGACTGGGTAGCCATCATTAGCCCAGCAGCTTCTCAGTTTATTCTGGCGCTCAGGGTCTGTCTGCGGTCAAGCCCCCTGGTGGGCCCTCTTGCTTGATCGTCTGCAGGAGGTTTCTTTACAAGTCTCAGGGCGCTCCTTCCACAGTCGTACACCTGTCTGTACTGGTTCCCCACTCTGGGTTTCAGAGCTTTAGCTTGTGGCTGTGTCTGCCTCCACCCAAGCCTCCGCCCCTGCCTGCTCTCGGAGCCCTGCTCCTGGGCTCAGATTTTGTGTGCGTTCGTTAGCTTTTTGGGGTCCCAAATCTTGCTGCTCTCAGGAACAGGCCCCGGAGCTGCCAATGACTCTATGGGTGCCCCAAACTTGCTCTATTTCTTTTTAGCTGGCTTCGGCGCTATAGGTGGTATGTGTGGAGGGGGTGGGGGTGGGGTGGTTGCTCAGCCAGCAATTTAGTGAGAGCTGTTTCACCCCTTTATAGCATGGAAATGCCTCGATTCCACGTACCTTCCACGCTGTGCCCTGTTGTGGGGTTCCTCCGTTCGTCTGGACTTGTTTTTATGTCCCCTTGAGGAGTTTTGTGTGTTTTGGTCAGGAGAGGTTAAGAGCTGCTTCTTACTCTGCCGCCATCTTAACCCGGAACCGCCTGGACAGCTCTAATTTTTAAGGAGTGTGGGAGTATGGGAAGTGTTTGCAAGAGTAAGTGTGAATGCGATTTTTCTCTTTGACAGCAAGCATAGAACTGACTCTTTGAAATGTCTACATATTGCTCCTTATTCATCCTTTTTGTGCTCAAGTAGTCTCATCTTTCCTCTTCATGACAGTCATTCAAATACTTAAAAATAGTTATTCTGATACCTGGAATCTTGATTTTTCCAAGCAAGATTAGCTCAGTTCCCTCAAAATATCTTCAAATGGCATACAAACAAGGTCACTTATAGGCAGTATATTGTAGTGTATAGGGCATTAAACTTGGAGTCAAAAAGGCCTGGGTTCAAATTCCCCCTTAGACACTTTCTAGCTATGTCTTAAACTGTGGCACTCAAAACTGAATACAAAATTCTATGTGAATTTGTGTAATGATGGGAGGCAGTGGGGTCTCCTTATTCCTCAATCAACATTTATTCATTGGTCATCTATGTTTTAAGCAATAGGAATGCAAATATAATGAAATAATCCCTACTAGGATGCGTGTTTATGTATGCATGCATTATGTGTATATATCTGTGTGTGCAAATGTATTTGTGTTCATATGTACACACATATGTGCATGCACACACATATAAAAATATCTGCATGTGTATGCTACTTATCTTAACCCCAGATTCCACACTAGCTTTTTGACAGATTCATGCTTATTTTACAAATACTTTTTAGTAGAGGCAACATCATTACGCTCCAAATCATCAACATCACTTAATATCTACCATAGTCCTTTAGTCAACAAATATTTATTTTTTAAATATTTTCCCAATTATATATAAAAATAATTTTTAACTTTTTTTTTTCATTTTGAGCTCCTAATTCTGCCTCCTTCATTCCCCTTCTCCTTCTCTGAGAAGGTAAAAAAAAATCTGATATAGATATTACATGTGTCATCATGTGAAAATTTTTCCATATTAGCCCTTTTCAACAAGTATTTATTTTTTAAATAATATTTTCCCAATTATATGTAAAAATAATTTTTAACTTTGTTTTTCATTTTGAGCTCATAAATCTCTCCCTCCCTCTTTCCCCTTCTTCTTTGAGGAGGTAAAAAATTTGATATAGATTTTATAGGTGCCATCATGTAAAACATTTTTCCATATTAGCCCTTTTCAACAAGTGTTTATTAAGTAAGTAATCACTGTATGCTAGGTACTGTCATAAATGCTGCAAGTACAAATATAAGAAAAAATAAAGACACTAGCTGACTTCAAGGAGCTTTAGATTCTAATGAAGGAAGACAATACATAAAAGAAAGTTAAAGAGAGTAAAGGAAGGGCTGAAGAAAGTATCCCTGCTGAGGGCTTGGTAAAGAATGTCCAGAGGATTCACAGAGTCCAGAGAGGAATGAAGACATGACTAGCTTGAGTGCTTTGGAAGATCTGAGAGGAACCAGCCAGTCAGGAAAATAAAAAGGCTTCAAGAGTGAACTCTAGTTTGAGGAGGCTGCTGTGGAATAACAGAGACAGTCTCGAGATCAGTAGAGGAGCTCAGAAAGAAAAAAAAATAATAAAGCTCTACAATTTTCTATATCTAGGCTTAATACTGGGGAAATTATAACAAGAATATATCAACTGAAAATTTGTTTGACAGCTGTATTAAGAAACCCAGGTGACCAAAATAATCCCCTCAATGAATACTTAGAGAGTCTAAAAGGAAAATAAAATTATTTTAAAATAAATGTTTAATAAAAGACCATTAACAGTTCCATTTGAGTTTCATGAAGCATTTTTTCTCTCATCTCTGAGATAAAATTAACACAAGTATTATTATTCCCATTTTGCAGATGAAGAAATTGAGGCTCAGAAAGATTGAATTTCTTTCCCATGATCACAATCCAATAAGTTAGAGAAGTGAGACTGAAACACAGGATTTTTTATTCCACATCCAGTGCTTTCTTTCCCTACCATATCACTGCTAAATTATTAGTTTTAGGGAAAATGTATGTAGAGTATAATAAAATTGTATTTTTATATGGGATATACACATTTTATAGGACATTAGGGTCCCATATACCATCCATGTGCAGATTTTACAATACTGGAGTACTATTTTATTCTTTTCAATGATTGCAGAAAGTTAAAATCTAGTTATTTTTGATTCTATGACAAATTGCCAGTCATACAATTATGATCTACACGATACCAAGTCCTTGGCTAGGAATGCTTTGTCCATTTACATTGTTTTATTGAAAAAATAGGAGCCATTTTTATGACATAACTCCCCAAAATACAATGAAGCAAGGAGAGGTAACTGGAATGTATTTTAAAGTTCTTTAATTTAAAAGTCTTCTCCCTGCTGTGCATCACTTCCATGGAGTGCACTAATGAGGAAAATTTTCACGACTGTAGTGCATCGTCTAAGGTTGAAATGTCATGTCTTCCATGAGGTCTTTCTTTGTTGTTTCAAATTCCAAGGACTAATTTCCATTAAATTATCTTGTATTTATCCTATATCTCTTTGTACATATTCATATATGCACATAAAATACTGTCTCTAAAATATGAGGTTATAAAATCCAAGCCTCAACTTGAGGAGAGAGCTCAGCTCAGACACCTAATTTCTCACCTGACTAAAGCACTACTAGGCTTCTCTGACTTTACCATAATCCTAGGCTTTCCTCCTCCCTGTCCTTTATAGCATCCTCTTATGTGTTTTCTTCTTCTATTAGTCTATAGGCTCCTTGATGGCAAGAATTGTCATTCTTTTTTTTTCCATTTGTATGCCTAGAAGTCAACATAATGTCTTACCTGGAGTAGGTGCTTAATTCATATTTATTTGCTATAGACAATGGCTCTTTCATTAAAATGAAGGCTTCTTGAGAGCAAAGAAGGTTTCACTTTTTACCCATCTATCCTTATCATCTAGGACAATGCCTTGACATGCTTCACTCATAATAGTTTCTTAATAAAGGCTGGATGAATTATTAAAAACTGGAAACTTAGTTAATCCTTTGAACGTTTTGGTCACACTCTACTAACACAATTAACCCACTGAAACCTCTAAGTGACTGATCTTGATTTTTAAATCTAAATGACATGAGAGACAGAGAAAGAGACAGACAGATATTTGGGAAGACAAAGAGAAGCATATAAAGGTACGAGGGTAGAATGAACATATAGATGCAGGAAAATGGAAGGAAAATATCCAAGGGAAGAGGAAAGATTTTCAGTCTCATTGTATTTAAGTGCAAAAAGGTTCCTAAGGAAGCAGCCATCCATAAGAAGGGAAGCTTTAGGATGGATGGGAAAATAGGCAGCTTAAAACAATCTAATTTCAATTTTTGAAAAAAAGTAAAAATGTCTGGAAGCCTGGGGGAGATACTAAGTTGAAATCATTCTCTGTGTGTGTGTTTTTGTGTGTGTTGCACACATGCATATATTTTTATATATGATACATACATATCAGGTTATACTATTCTCAACTCCTCCAGATTTTAGGTATTAATTTCAAATTAGCTTTTTGTTTTCCTGGTATGAAGTGGACATGTAGAGAGGGCATCTACTACAAAGCTACTTACATATTTTTCTCCCACCAGCACAAATGATCCCTATTGACTTCTTGCCAGAATGATTTTAGTAGGTGGCTGTATTGTCTAGAGATAATTCAGTTTGCAGACAGGCTTCTTCCTCTCTTAACATCAGTCTGCATGGAGCTTCGTCTTCCAAAAACAAAGGTTTTATTTTGTTATGACATGAATAACAGATGTTGCTGTTAATGAGATATCCTAGGGACATAAAGAGTTTCCACTCGGTTGTAATCACCGGCAGAGGACAGAAGCTGACATTTTCAGAGTTATGTGTTCCTAGCCTGGATATGTTTATAGTCCAGCAGAACATTCCGATTATGTGAGCATATTATTGAATAATCAATCACCTGACTTCTATAATCTGTCTGTTTTTGAAGTGTGAATTTAATGTGGCTTATAGTGGGAAATAATTCCTAAGTTCAATTTCAGGGTTTTGCTTGTTTTTAATACATTTTTCCCCCACCACTGTACTAGGTGTTCACACAGTAGTCCCATTAATGTTAATAGGAACTGCCAAGTTAAAGCCCATTGAAGCAAATTAGAATGCCCCGAAGCCCTTGGCCATGACTGAGATACATTGAAGATCATTAGTCTCATTCTCAGAAGGACTTTATGTTGTTATAAATAGAGATACAATGACTGGTTATCTACAGCACAAAGTTAATAGGGTAGTAATTATCTGGTTAATTTAGGCTGTATAGTTAGTTAATCCAGGTTAGACATTTATTTATAATAACACAGGTATACAACTAAGGAGGCAGAATGGTATTGTGGAAAGAAGGAAGGCTTTAAGAATCAGAAAGACCCAACTTCTTTGGTTATGGTTTGAGTGACATTAGGCAGTTCACATAATTTCACTGTGCCTCTATTTCATCATCTGTAAAAATGAGGAGGCTGGACTGGATAGCCTCTAAGGTCTTTTCTAGCTCTAAATCTATGATCCTACTTTTGCATATACCATTAAAATTCCATCCACCCCTTCCTTCTCTTTTGTGAAGTGTTAATGACCACATAAGAACTGCTCACAATTCAGTAGGTCATGGCTTTAAATATTCCCTGGCATTTCCCAATCCATTCTGGGTCATTCAGGGGATGGGCTGAAAAAGCCTTAGTCTTTCTTAGGGTCTAATTGGCTACATTTTTATTAGGGAGAGCAGAGAGAGAGACAGGAGAGAAAAGAATGCTGGTAGCTGGTTGCCACATCAATTAGATAATGGTTATTCAACTAGAGTATTGCTTTTTTGTTATATGGTACTATGCAAATAGAGATTTCACATCACCACAGATAAAAACTGCCAAACCACAAGGTTTAACATCTCAATTTTGAGGAATGATGACAATGGAATCTTCAAATAATTACATTTTTAGAGGTAGAAAGAACCACAGAGTTAAATGAGTCCTACCCTCTCATTTTAAAGAGGAGAAAAGAGAATCCCAGAGGGATTAAGAGAGAACCAAATTTACAAATTTGCAAAACTAAGACCATAACCCTGGCATCCTTTCTAGAAATATTCTTCATACTATAGTGAAGTCAAGAACACTCATAAAACTGGTGACTAATCAACTACACATTTCATAAAATATTTTGTAAAGCTTTTATGAACACCTTGTGTTCCAGCATGCACTTACGAACTCTATCTCCCATCTTTGTCTAGAATATCCTCCATGCCTAGAAATCTCTTCTTTCTCATCTTCTTCTCTTAAAATTTCCACATTCCTTCAAAACTAAGCATTTCTGTCACCTCTAAGTCAAGCTTTTCCTTATGCTCATAGTTAATCCTACCTTCCCTCTTCCTCTTTATCCAATGATCATACATTTACTTGTTTAGATATTGTTTTAGATTGTCATTTCCTTAGGCTTGATGACTACTTGTCATGTTGCTTTGGATCTCCGGAGCCTAGCCTACTGCCTTGCACATGGTAGGGTCTTGGGTTAATGCTTGTCTAATTGAATGCAGTCTAATTCCAAGCTATGCACAGACAAGTCAAGGGCAAATCCAAGTGATACTTGATTCCATCATGTCCATTTAATGCTAACCAATAAAAGTCTTGGTCTTCTTTTAGGAGTGTAATTGTCTGTGTAGTTTAAGATAGTTTAAACAGAATGATCACTTTTCAATGTGTCTCTCTTCAATTTTAGTCACTGCTTCTAATAGAGGGTGATAGGAGCATAGCTGTGTCTATGTGCTCCAGTCATACCTCATCACTTAAAGATACTGAAGCCCGAGAATATTATGTCACTTACCCAAATTAGCCTAGCCTCTACATAGCAGAGTTTGGATTTGAGCCCAAATCCTTTGACTGCATGTCCTGTTGTCCTTATACTGTTCCTTCCCTTAATCCTCAGTCCTCAATGTGACACTATTCTATAGCCAGAAAAGCACTGATCATTACCATGCTCTGAAGTTTCACCTGTGTGATATCAAAATGAACAAGAATCTGATCAATGGCACACGTAAAACCCAATGGACTTGTTCATTGGCTACGGGAAGGGGATGGGAGGAGGGGAAGGAAAGAACATGATTCATGTAACTATGGAAAAATTCTAAATTAATTCATTAAATATTCTATTCTAAATTAATTCATTAAATAAAAAATTCCAAATTAAAAAAAAAAACAAACAAGGACCCCGTATGGCAAAGGAAGACAATGATTTGTCAAGGTCCTTGCACTTTATTAGCATTGAGGAAGCTCCACATTTTTATCACATATATGGACAAATCTGAAGTCATGCTACATTTTACAACAGTGAAAAGAGTATTGAACTTTTCCACTTACTCTGGACATGGGACCTAAGTTCAAATATCAGTTCTGTTTTCTTACTTCTACCTATGAGACCTTGGACTACAAAGAAACCTATTTTCTAGGCTTCAGTTTCTCTCATTTGTAAAGTGAGAAAGTTGGATAAGATGATTGCAGAGGTCCTTTTCATTTTTAGATGGTAGCCCTAGACCTGTCTTTTTCTAGGTCATAAATCTGGAACACTATTTGTTAAAAGCTATGTAACAGAGGATATAGAATGCTGGATTTCACATAAGGAATATGGGACATCAAGTCCTACCTCTGACACTATATATTTGTATAAATATGGGCAGGTCACCCAACTGCTCTGAGCCTGAGCTTTCTCACTTGTCAGATGAGGATCATAATACCTATAGAACTGATCTCTCAGGTTTCAATTAGAGCATCTTTATAAAAAGCTTTGTAAACTTTCAGGAAGCATAGAAACATTAGTTATCATTATTTTATAAGATGGCTACTGACTGCACAGCCCTCCCCATCCTCAATGGAACAGATGAAAAGCTGTCTGTTTAGATTTGATGTATCTAGATCACAGAGAGCCCTTGCAACTACACATTTTTGATGAGTTGCTAGATCAGAAAAAAAATTCTAGGAAGTACTCGGTCAGCATCTCTATTACAGATATAAATAAAATGCTTGCATGGAGAGCAGCATAAAAAAAATATGGTGCTGCATCTTGTTCTGACAATCTCTTTGTTGAATGACCCAAGTACAGAGTTAAGAGGGGACTGTGGCCAACCAGGGCACAGTGGGTTAGGCAAAGACTCACTAGAGTCTTTCAAAATGCTCAAAAATGCTAGAGTGACTCAAAGCATTTCACTTCATAAAGGAATCCTTCCTCCCAAGTTCCCTGGGGGGGCAGAGCAGCAGGAGTGCCCTATTTCAGAAGCTAGCAACCAGAGGTAGAGAGAGGTTGAGTGCTTTTCCCTCTGGTGGTCACCCAGGGAGAGGGTGGAAGAGCTATAATTAGCATTTGGAGTTTTAACTGTCTGACACTTAGTACACAGGCGACAAGATGCTCTCCTTATATCACAGCAATAGCAAAGGATGATTATTTCAAGTCCTGGGATCTGCTCTATAGTTGCCTTCTAAAGGCATGAGTATGGAGAGAATAATGAATGATAGCCTTTACCCATACTATTATTCCAGTTACTTAAACAGAATGAAAATACCTGAAATCCTAAAGTACTGAATCGCAGTGCAGAGAAAGAACTGTCAAGCCTGAGTCAGGGGACAGAGGGAAGAGAAGATCCTGGAAAGGCTCCAGAAGCAAAGGATGCCATTTTAGGCAGAGGAGTATGAAGACAGATGGAACAAACCGGACAACAGACAATATAAAGTCAGATTAAAGGGACAATGGGAAAGAAGGGAAGATGGGAAGGATGCCCAAGAGCCAGAGAGACAGATGGAGTGCTGGAGGCAAGAAGGTATATTCCAAAGAATAAAAACATCTTTACACAGAGTTGGAAGAGATGGATGTCATAGACATGATACAATAGTCATTATAGATATTTCAGTGCCAAGTGTCACTTTTGTGCTAGGGAATTTAAAAAAAAATGATTAAAGAAAAAGCCTTCAAAAACCTTAAAGGGACATTGAGGTGACTCAGAACCATGTGCTTTGGGGTGATCAGATAAACACAGAATAAATCAACACTAGCTTTGCTCAAGTAAGCAGTAGAGGTAGGAACCAAGTTTGTATCCTCCAAAGGGGTGAGTCTGTGGAGCTCAGCAAACCATTGTGGATTTGACTTGCTGTGGGCCATGGTATGCCAAGTTCCTGTGTCCAACCTTCTCTGATGTGTTAAGGCTTCTTCCTCTAAAGCAGTCTCCCTAAGATTGGATTGCATCTAAAAATATAGAAATATAATTTATTTTCCTTTTTGCCCCTTCTTTCTTTTTCTCCCCATTTTACCTTCTTTTTTTTTCTATTTCCCTTGTGGTACAAAATTTTTTCCTAAGGTCCCCATTATCCTCCTTGCAATCTGAAGTTCTGAACTATGTATGAACTATAATCAAATCCATTCTATAACTGTTCCTGAATAGAGTTTATCAGTATTATGTCCTGAGGCTCTATTTGCCAACCTAATGGTGGACTAATCCAACCATCTTTCAAGATACACACTCATAAATTTCCCTTTGAGTGCTACTCCATCTTTTAGAATGCAAATTTCTCAAGCAAGAACTAACTTTGTTTGTTTGTTTGTTTGTTTTAAAATCCTTATCTTTCATCTTAGAATCAATACTTTGCATTGATTCCAAGGCATAAGAGCAAAAAGAGCTCCACAATGAGGGTTAAGTGACTTGCCCAGGGTCAAATAGCTAGAAATTTTCTGAGGTCAAATTTGAAACCAGGACCTCCTGTCTTTAGATCTGGCTCTTAGTCCTCTGAGCCACCTACCTCCCCCCTAACCCACCTTTTTGTCTTTGTATCCCAAGAGTTTTGCACCATTTTGGGCATTGAGTAAGTTTCATAAATGTTCTTTTCTTTTTTTAAAAACTGACTTGTTGACTGTGATGCCTCATTAGTTCTAGATCTTCCATATTTAAAAAGCAAATCTGACCAAGTCATTATATGTTCTCCCTTGTCATGAGAGCTGCTAAAAGCATAAAACCAAGGCAATTAAGGGAAATTAGATCATGGAGCAAGGAATTTAATTATTTAAAATGAATGTCCATTTTCCAGATCCTTTCTTCAGATAATACTTGATTTAGTTAGGAAAAATAAAAGCATATAGATAATTCCCAAAGAAAGGAAGCAGTATTAACAGCTATAAGGATTTCAGGTATATGCTGTCAGTATCATTGGATTATACATCAGCTAAAACAAATTTCTCTTCATATGAGCTCTTGGCCTCACACTGAAACATTCACCTAAGGTTTTCCTATAACAGGGACTGACAGTACATTCCAATAAAGGAAAAGTAACACAAAGATAGAAGCAGTGTGAGGAGAGAACTTTATATAATTAATTAATTTAATCAATTAATTTAGAATATGAGAGATCTTGGTCTTAGGGTCAGGAAGACCTGGATTCAAGTCCCGTCTTTGTCACATATAGAATGTTTGACTGTGGACAAGTCAAAAACTCTCAAAATGGGTGCATTTAGTTTTCCATTTAGGAACTTTCACAATCATCTACCAACTTGACCAAATTTTCAAGCCAGTATTCTAAGCTGCCCCTGTGTCCTCCTCCCTGTACCTCAGAGGACCAAGAATGAAATCAAGCAGACTCTGAAGGGAAGTTCAATGGATGGGAGCACGGATGAGGATAATTTTTAAAAACTAGTATCTATTGCTTATCTGAATTCGGCTTATTTTTGCCATTTAGCACACATCTGTGGCATTTCCTTTTGATCAGTAATTGGTAGACATTCAGAGCATCCAAAAAAAGTGTTATCAGACCAAGCTCAACGTAATTCAGAAGAGACCCTGCTACAACAATATATTATATACTATATTCTAAATCCAAATGGGAAGAATTTGTAGATCATGGGCACTTTGGTGTTACCTTTGCCACCTTTCCCTCCATTGAAACAGATCACTGAGAAAAGAATGAATAAAACAGTGCTTATTTGCAAGTTGAAGGGGATGTGCATATGCTAACATATTCACCAAGGCTAAAGTTCTAAACCAGGCAAGTCAAACTACCACCAACCACCCTTTTGACCATTATCTCCCCTCAGATCCAAATAGAAAAAGCCCAGGACCCCCAACTCAAAAGCCTTAGGAAAGCCACACTTCTAGCACAGCCCTCGCAATCATCATTTGGAAGGAACCCCTATGGAGAGTTAGCCTGGCAACTGCTCTTGCAGGGGCTACAACCAGGACCGCTTGACCCAGAAAAGAAAGTTTTTACTCTCAAAGTCCTTGGAATTGTCAAATGGATTAACAGTAGATTTTGATATGACTCTATCAGTGGAGAAGATGATGATGAAAGAGGCATAACCAGCTGCTTTGCTGGGGCACTCTAAGGATGATGGGACTGTACCACTGAATTTGCAACTAAAACCTGCAATATCTTATTGTCAACCCCATTAGAATATACACTCCTGGGAGGTGGGGAACCAAGATGGCAGAGAAGGAATGCTGCTCTCCACCAAATTAGCTTCCAAAAAACTGCGATATATCTTAGAATAAATTCTGGAGCAGCGTAGCTCACAAGATGATATGGTGAAGTCATTTTCCAGCATCAAACAAAAGTTAGGAGGCAGCCAGCATGATGGCTCTAGTGCCCTGGGATAGATGTGGAACACAGGGTAGGTCACAGGACAGCAATAGGTCCTGGGTGCAACTGAAGCAGCTGCAAAGGTTTCTCAAACTCTCAGGCACAGAGGTTGAAGGACAGGGATCAGACAATTCCTCAGGAGGAAATTATAGGAGTCCCTTTGCTGGCTCTGGATACAAGATTCTTGTTTCATTGCTCAGATACAGAACCAGGTTGTAGTCTGAGGCAAGATCTCAGGGTGAGGAGGGTCACTAGAAGGCACAAACACTTGTGTCTACAAGGGAGCAGGGGACCCCTGGTCACACCAGGAGGAAAACAGTGCTTGGGTTACTCATAGACCAGAGCACAGGTCACACCTCTTCTTATATCATACCACCTTGGAAGAACTGAAATTGGATAGATCCCCAGAGCCAGCTCTGAAGGCAGCTGTACAACAAATCTGAAGCTTGGAAGAGTACTCCCTTCACCATAGGTAGAGAGGCCAAACTTTAACAGCTTTTTAAATTAAAGAAAAGAAAAAATTCTAGAAAATAAACAAACAATAAAAAAGAAACTCAACATAAAAAGTTATTTCAATAACAAAGAACAAAACACAAACTCAGAAGAATACAACCAACCAAGTCAATACTCTCGTATCCAAAGCCTCTAAGAAAAATTGGAATTGTGCTCAATCCCCAAAAGAATTAACGGAGGATCTCAAAAAGTTTTTTTTAATCAAATAAGAAAGGTAGAGGAAAAATTTGGAAAAGAATGAAATTGACATGAGAAAATAATGAAAAAATAATTAACATCTTGGAAAGGAGGCACAAAAAATACTGAAGAAGCTAATATCTTAAAAAACAAACTAGGCCATTTGGTAAAGAAGGCACAAAATCCAATGAAGAGAAGAACTCCTTATGAAGCAGAATTGACCAAATAGAAAAAAGATGTATAAAAATGTATTGAAAAGTCGAATTTCTTGAAAGGTAGAAAAAAGAGGTAAAAAATTTTCACTAAATAAAATAACTTTTTACAAAGTAGAAACGGTAAAATGGAAAAGGAGGTACAAAGGTTCACTCAAGAAAGTCATGTCTTAAAAATTAGAATTGAGCAAATGGAAGTTAATTACTTCATGAGATATCAAGAAACAATCAAAGTCAAAAGAATGAAAAAAATAGAAGAAAATGGGAAATATCTCATTGGAAAACAACTGACCTAGAAAATAAATATAAGAGATATAATTTAAGAATTATTAGATTATCTGAAAACCATGATCAAAAAAAGAATTTAGACATTATCTTTCATGAAATTTTTAAGAAAAACTGCTCTGATATTCTAGGACCAGAAGGCAGAATAGAAATTTAAAGAATCCGCCAATCATCTTATGAAAGTGATCTCCAAAAGATAATTCTCAGGAATATTATAGCTGAATTCCAGAATTCATGAATTAAGGAAAAAACATTACAAACATCCGAAAATAAACAATTCAAATTACATGGAGTCACTGTCAGGCTAAAATATGATTGAACAAATCCTTCAAGGATAAAATGAATATTTAATGAAATAGAGGATTTTTCAAAGATTCCTGATGAAAAGACCAGAGCTGAATGCAAAATTTGACTCTCAAATATAAGATCAAGAGAAAGCATAAAAAGATAAACAGGAAAGAAAAATCAAAAGACATTAAATAAGATTAAACTGTGTATATCCCTACATGGGAAGATGATTATTTTAACCCTAAAGAACTTTGTTGTTATTAGGGGAGTTAGAAGGGTGTATATAGGGGGCAGATGAGTGGCTCAGTGGATTGAGAGTCAGGCCTAGAGATGGGAGGTCCTAGGTTCAAATCTGGCCTCAGATACTTCCCACCTGTGTGACCCTGGGCAAGTCACTTGACCCCCATTGCCTAGCCCTTACTGCTCTTCTACCTAGGAGCCAATACACAGAAGTTAAGGGTTTAAAAAAAAGGTGTATATATAGACAGAGGAAAGAATGTGAGTTGATTATGATGGAATGATATATAATTAAATTAAATTAAGGCATAAGAAAGAGGAATGCATTGGAAGGAGGGAGAAGAAAAAAATTAAAATGGGCCAAATTATCACACATAAAAAAGGCATAATAGAGCTTTTATAATGGGGGGAAGGATAAGGGAGGTGGGAAGGGGATCATGTGCACCTGACTCTTGTTGGAATTGGTTCAGTGAGGGAAGAACATACACAATCAGTTGAATACAGAAAGCTATTTTACCCTACTGGAAGGTAGGAGGGTAAGAGCATAAGATTAGGGGATTGGAACTCATAGAAAAGAAAACAATTTGGGAGTGGTGGAGGTCAGAACATAAAAAGGGGTAAATAGGATGGAAAGGAATACACAGTAATCATAATGGTACAAAAGTTTACAAGTCACTCTAATAAAGGCCTCATACATAGAAAAATGAGTTGAATATATAATACAAGTCATTACCCAACATATAAATGATCAAAGGCTATGAACAGGCAGTTCTCAGACAAAATAATTTAAGCTCTCTAGTCATGCAAAAAGTCCTCTAAATCACTATTAATTTTTAAAATGCCAGTTAAAACAACTCTGAGGTACCATTCCACACCAAAGTAGCTTAGCTATTATGACAGAAAAATATAAAACTTGGGGGATATGGGAAAGCTGGGACACAAATGCACTGTTGGGAGAGTTGTAAACTGATTCTTCTATTCTGGAGAGTGATATGGATCTATATGCAAAAGGCTATGAAGGTACATGCATACCTTTTGATCCAGCAATACTATTACTAGCTATGCATCCCAAAGAGATGAAAAACAAAAAGGACCTATATGTGCAAAAATATTTAAAGCAGCTCTTTTTGGGGCAAAGGAGCAAAGAATGGGAAAGTAATAGGATACTCATCAATGTGGGAAAGGCTTAGTAAGTTATAGTATATGATTATAATGGAATACTATTACACTATAAGAAATGACAAGCAAGAGGAGCTCAGAAAAAATTGGAAAGTCTTAAACTAAAGCAGAGTGAACTAAGCAGAACCTGGAGAACATTGAACATAATGACAGGAATACTGTACAATGAACAACTGTGAATAAATAACAGCTATTCTCAGCAATAAAAAGGATCCAAAACTACCTCAAGGGACTCATGATAAAAATAATGCCATCTGCTTCTGGAGAAAAAGAACTGATAGTCTAAATCCATAACAAAGCAAACATTTTTCACTTTCTTATTTTTTTATTTGAGTTTCCTTCACAAAAAAGATTGATATTAAAAAATGTTTTACTTGATTGGACATGTAAAATCTATATAAGAGAAACTGAGATTCTATATTATTTAAGAAATGTTGGAAACATGTTGTTACATGTAATTGGAGAAAAATAAAACAAAATAAAATGTAATTAAAATAATATACACTCCCTGAAAGCAGATATATTCTTACTTTTCTGTTTCCTCAGTGCTTTGCACATAGAACAATGCTTTTCCTTTTTTTCCGATCATTTAATTCATCCATCCATTCCCAAGTCTAGTAATTAGTGTCAAGGATCCTATAGACCCCTGCACAAGCATCAGAGGATGAAAATGATGAGATTATGGTTCTAGAAGAGACAAGGTAAATGGGGCTTGAGTATCCAGGATGTTCAGACTCTCGGTTCTCCTGAATCTTTTGGTATAGAATAGATGGCCCAGAGGATAAGGTCAGAGGAGGTACCTAAACTCTAGACAAGGTACCTTAAAGTCGAAGGGATCCCCTAATCAGCAAGAAGCTAAGCTGTCAGGCAGGAACTGCAA
Organism: Gracilinanus agilis; assembly: GCF_016433145.1. Lineage (NCBI taxonomy): Eukaryota > Metazoa > Chordata > Mammalia > Didelphimorphia > Didelphidae > Gracilinanus > Gracilinanus agilis. The sequence goes on along the minus strand of NC_058130.1, from coordinate 78,527,468 downwards.
GAATTAATAAGAAAGTGGAAACTTCTAGTATACTCACACAGATATCTCCAGGGTCCTATGATTACAGGGCTTAGAGAACTCTGCTGCATTAATTCCTTTACCAAAGTCCCTATTTCACTCTGTAGATTCCCTGGGTATAATCTCATACCTTTAAATGAGGCTTCATCTATTCTTTGCTTCTTTATTTCACTCCAGTGATCTCACCTGCTCTGACAAGACTCATGTTTTAATTTCACAGGATCACAAATTTAGAGTTATAAGGAACCTAAGAAATAATTTATTCCAATGTTCCCATTTTGAAGATAAGGAATTTGAGGCTCAGAAAAAGTTAAGTGATTTGTTCAAGGTTACATGGCTAGTAAATAAAGGAACAAGGATTTGAATGGGGTTCCTTTGACTTGAAGGTAGTTAAGTGGCACAGTGGGTTAAGTACCAGACCTTAAGTCAGGAAGATTCATCTTCCTGAGTTCAAATTTGATCTCTGATAGTGATTACCTGTTTGATCTTGGGCAAGTCACTTAACTCTAAATTCCTTATGAGTAAAACAAAATGGAAAAGGAAGCAGCAAATCACTCCAGTATCTTTACCAAGAAAACCCCAAATGGGGTCACAAAGAGTCAGACACAACTAAATAACAATAACAAAGGCCTTTCATTAAAACCTGGGATCTTTCCATCATGCAAATTGTCATGGAATTACAAATGCTTTCTAAGTAAACATTGCCTGGTTTACCCACATGTGCAGAAATTTATAAAACTGAGTTAACTTTTCTCAAATTTTTCTTCTTAGGTGAAAATTTCAGAAAACAACTTTATGGAACCAAATATGAAAATTCTATTACTTATATGAATTTGTGTCTGTTGATTTTGATTTAATGCTTTTCTCTGTTAGGAAAGAGAGCTAGGGGGATAGTATATCAATAAAGGAGTATGGTATAAAAATAAAAGGAATCACAAAAACTTTTTTAAATACATGATTTAAGAGGTAGCTGATTGGTTCGGTGAAATGAGAGCTAGGCTTAGAGATGGGAAGTCCTGGGTTCAAATGTGACCTCAGACACTTCCTAGCTATGTTACTATCAGCAAGTCACTCAACCCCCATGGCCTATCCCTTAACCTCTTCCACCTTGGAATCAATATACAGTATTGATTCTAAGATGAAAGGTAAGGCTTTAAAGCATATATATATATATATATATATATATATAT
>NC_058130.1:78478952-78525868 GCF_016433145.1 Gracilinanus agilis | reverse complement strand
TCTGTCTCTCTCTCTCTCTCTCTCTCTCTCTCTCTCTCTCTCTCTCTCTCTCTCTCTCCCATTAATACAAACATTTCCCAGGATTAAATGGCAGGGAGGCGTGAAATCTACCTAGCATTGTCTCTTTTCTTCTTATACACGTGTCCTTGGAGCATTTTCCCCCTGTCTGCAACTACAAAGTCCAAGGGAAAGATTTAAGACACCAGAGGGGTACAACCATTTCTCCACCAAATTAGTGGCTCCGGGGGATATTCTCTCTGAGCTCCCGCAGAGTTCCCATTAAAGTTAATGGAAGTTGGGCACATGCTGCCCCATGCCCAGCACAGTACACACAGTAAACCGTGGTTAGGGGTGGGGGTGGGGTGGCAGAAATGTGCTTACCCCGGAATGCAAAAGGAATTGATGAGAGTGATTAGTGCCCAAGGAACTCAGCTGCTGAGGACTTATTGCCGGGCGCGGAAGCATCAGCAAGGCCAGGGAATGAGCTCTGACCTCTTCTCACAACTCGTTTTGATTGTGTCTCCTGCAGAGCTGGTGTCAGGGCAGCTCAGATGAGTACCCCTAATTAGAAAGCGCTGTGGAAAGGTTCTCTTCCGAGGTTACCAGGCCTCCTGCTTCAGCAGCCAGGACTTTGTTGAGCTTAATGGGTGAGAGTGATTGATGATAGATGTGGGACTGATCCCCTGGGAAGGCAATGGGCAGTCAGGCTAAGAAGCAGACAAGAAGGGAGAATACAGGTAGATAGGGGAGGAGAATATGAAAGAACGGAGGAGGGCAACAGGAGAAGAAAAAGAAGGGGAGGGGAAAGGAGAGAATAAGAGATGGTAAGAGGATCGGAAAAGAGAGGGGAGAGGGGAGGAGAAGAGAGAAGAATAGGCAAGGGGAAATGATGAATGAGAAGGGAGAAGAAAATAGAATGAAGAATAGAAGGAAGGTGAATTAGAAAAGGAAATGGAGAATGAAAGAAGAGAGGAGAATGAGAGAGGAGAGGAAAACGAAAAGAACAAGGGAAGAGAAAATTGGGGATCAGGATATGGGGAAAAAAGAAGGAAGAAGATAACAAGTGGAAAAAGAAGAGAAGAGTGGTCAATGGAAAAAAGAGAGGGAGACAGAGGAGAGAATGAGAGGGGGGAAGTGGCAGAGGAGAGGAAAGGATTATTCTTACCAATAATTTATGAAAAAGATTGGTTTAAAATATTGGTATCTGCTATTATTTCAAAGCCAATTTTAGAACTTCTTTGGAATGTGATTGTGAGTCTTCAGACCTGCTGATATGTATTAGAATTTGGAAAACTCAACTACCTTAACCCTTCTATACAAGGCTCTGTATTCTTGTAGACATGGTGGACATCACTTTATACTTTTAAACTCTGCATATTCAACTTTTCATGATAATCATCCAAATTTGCTTGACTACACTTAGGTTTTCATTAGGTTAAGAGTATATAGAAGAAGAAGAATTCAGCCTGGATCCCAAGGTAGCCTCTACTTCCTAAGACTCCAGAAAGCACCTATTCCCAAACATTTACTTCATATTTCAGAGGAACCTGGGGTTCAAGCCTGTTCATAAGCCATAAGACTTTCCATTTTGATGGAGAGCATAATTGTAAATTACACACTATGTCATGATTACATTTTCATCTTTGGCTGGACCCACTAGGGTGACTTTGCCAATCCTTTCACCTTATCTAACCTATCTATCCAACTGAACTATAATCAAGTCAACCAACTATACTGGGGGGCCAATAGTCAGGAAACGAAATAGGAATTTGGGGTTAAAGACAGAGTAGATTAAGCAACTTCAAGATCAGAAGAGAGATCTATGAGGAACTCATAGATTGGAAGGAGGAGATTAGAAATCTAGTGATTAAGGAAACCTTGGCCCTCCTTCCTTTCCCTGTTTTGAACTTTATAATAAACTTGTATACATTTTATAAAGCCTAAATAACAGTCAGATTGCATTTCAACAGTCAATCAGTGGTGGGCTTACCATATTGGCCCACAGCTTGTTACAGAGAAGTCTACTTTGCTAGACTACCATCAAAACTAGGACAAGTAACTCACTTATTTCACTATCTTAATGAATAAAATTGAGAGTGTTGGGGAACGGAGAGGGTCATGTTTCTGCTTCCAGCTTTAAGAGACAATACATGTGGATCTAGTCTTTCTCCAAGAAGAGGCCCATAGAGGAAAAGAAACTAAGAGAGAGGGACTGGTACCTTAATGCCTATTCTTGCTATCCAGCTTATTACAGTAGAGACTTTTACATTTCCCCTTTTGATGAGATAGGATCTCTCTTCTTCTCCCTCTCCATTTCCCTCTCTCACTATCCCACCTCCTCTGAAATATGTTACAGCAAAAGAACTCTTTCACTCTGTGTATTGTATGGTATATTATAACCTGTATAACTTCTCTATTTCTATTTACTATCAACTTGAATAAAAGCATTTATTCATTCTTCAAATTTTGTGATGGAACTTGAGTCACTAGCAATTTTACAGAATATAGGGTAAGGCAAACCTTCCCTATTAAAGGATAATGACCAGGAAAGTATCTTGAACCCAAAAATCATTTCTCTTAGACTAACAGTTTTGTGGGCACAGAGAGAGAACTTTGGTATAATTATACTCTGGTATCCCTTCTCTGAAGAGAGCAGAGTAGGATGGCCTCCTGAACTCAATCTCCTGCTCCCTTCTGACAAGACATCAAAGCCCCCTTTAGCGAGGTATGGGCAATATTCCAGAGATATTCATACTCCCTGCAAGCACTATTTAAAAAAAATCCATGGGCCATGCACAATACCTACATGAAAAACACACTATGACAGTAAAGAGAGTACATTTTTTTTATTATTTGGACCCACTTTTTTTACATCCAGTTAAAATTGGCCTCTCCACTCTAGGAATAGATTAAGTGGACCATTATCCCTCCCTTTAGAGCTTTCTTCATCCAGAAAGGCCAGCACATTTCAGCGCTATGGTAGCACTGAACTCTGACTATGCAGGCTGAAATTAGGACAGGAGTGGTGCCTGTCCAAGACATCACTGGGGTATATAAGGGAGAAATACTCCAAATGCACACCAGAAGGCAAATTAAGGATTTGAATTTTTTCCAACTTTCAAAATAGGTAAACACAGCAGTAGTAGCCTTCTAGACATTTAAAACTCTACCCAGTGGCATGACTTCATGGAAAATTAGCTTACCTGCTTGGTGGCAGAAGGCCCAATCTAGCTAAAGAGACACTCACTTCAGAAACAGAATAAAGAACATTATTTTCAGGATAGCCACCTGTTTGTTTTTTTTTTATAGGATCCTACTTTCTCTCTTCATATCAGTGCACCAAAGAAGGGCAGAACACCCATTGAGACAAAAAAAAATTACAAAGAGAAAGGGGTACCATGCCAAATAGTCTCAGGAAAGCGAATTCTCCTTGACTTTATTTTCTGTGCTTTTTCAGCCCAAATTCACCAGTTCCTTCAAAATAATAATTCAGGAACCATGGAGAAAATTTACTATGAACATATGGTGTCACAGTCTCAGGGAGTGTGGGATGAGAGTGGCCTTAAAGTATATTGAGACAAACCAAAAACATAACTAGTCAGGAGGTTTAAACCAAAGGATTTTAAGAATTTCTTCTTCTCTTCTTCTTTTGATTTAGATTTCCATGATAATCTGCATGGTTAGAGAAGGAATATAAAGAATATGTTTCCTACAGGAAAAGAAAAATTAAAGGAAAGAATCTCAATCTTATAGCTCAGAGCCATGACTTCCTCCACTGCATTAAATGCCCAATAACTTCTTTTCTCAGTTTTCTCACACTGACTGCAGCACACAGCAGGTGAATGACTTCTCAGGGATAACACTTCTAACTAAACTTCGGGTGATATGCCTATAGTATACTAGGCACTGTAAATTACCTCCTATTTCCCCTAGCTCTGTTCATTGCTTCTCTCATGATTATATTCCTTTGAACAATGACCTTCATTTATAACAATGGCTTTTTAATAGGTAGTTATCAGCCAGCATTAATTTGTACTTACATAGCTCCCTTCATCCAAGAACTTCTACAACAATAATTACCTACGCTATACTGAAACTAGATAATTAGGAACCACTATTCCCAGGATTCAGATATTTCAATAGCCTATTACTTTATAAGCCCCAAAAGTTAAACCTATATCAGAGAAATTGGACAAAGCATTTTATTTCATGGAAATGTCTCTTACAAATCATTTGAAGATACTCAAGTTTGATACCAGGCTTTTACACTCTCTGCCTCACTTACTACATTCTTTCATTTTATATGGAACATGTAGAAGAATACTCAAAGTGACTTATTCCCCAAGGCTAGTGTGCCAAACACTGAGAAGTCCTATATACAATTCAAAACTCTGAAGGATCCTCTGAAACCAAGTAGCCCAATCTATACCCAATTTATAATCTCCTCTGTAACATTTCTGACAAGTAGTCAATCATCCTCCACTTCTCAATGAGGCAGAGCTGACTACCTCCCAAAGTAGCCTGTTCCACTTTATTTGTTCAGTCATTTCACTTGTAGATGATTCTCCATGTCCTCATTGGTATTTTCATGGCAAAGATACTGGAGTAGTTTGCTTTTTTTTTTCTCCAGAGCATTTTGCAGATGAGGAACCTAAGACAAACAAGGTTTGGTATCTTGGACAGAGTCCCATAGCTAGTAAGTGTCTGAGTTCAGATTCAAATTCAGGTCTTCCTGACTACAGGTCTGGTGCTCTATCCATTATGCTAACTTCCTGCCAATTTTAGACAGTTGTAATTATTGGGAATTTTCCCCTACACTGAACCTACATTTTATTTAGAATGTCTACCCTCTGCTCTGGGCACAAGTTGAACAATTCTTAATTTCTCTTCCATTTGGGCAATCTTTCAAATATGTGAAGAGTTGTGAATATTACCCTACACACAAAAATTTTCTTTTCCAGGCTAAATACTCACAGTTAATATATCCTAGTATAGCATAATATCCAGTCCCCTCAAAACACCACTCTCCCTCCTGAGAACACTTTATAAACACTTTCCTTTATATCATCCTCTTTCCTAAAATGTGACACCCAAAACACAACGTAATAATGAGATTGATATGATCTGGTGAAGACAGAGTGTGGTGAGATTATCATTTCCTTTGTTATGCATAGCATGCCTCTCTTAATTCATCTCACTAGCTCAAGATCTCATGTGTTTATTTGTTGGAGAAGGGGGTTCCATGACATGCTCTTCAGTCATACTGAGATCATAGTCTACTAAAATCCTCAGATGTCTTCAGAAAATCTGCTGCCTGTTGACTGCTCCTCCTCCATCCTGAACTTACATAGCTGATTTTAATTAGTTCAAGTTTAGAACTTTACATTTATCCCTAAAAGATGTCAATTTCTTTGATTTACCCATTGTTCATGATTCTTTGTTTTTATCTTTTCCTCCCACAGTACCCACCATATTGCCTTGAACAGTCAAGTGTTTAATAAATGTTTATTGAATTCAATATATCATTCAATGTGAACCAATCCTACCAGCTTCATGGTACTTGCAATTCCAATAAGCCTGTCATCTCTCCCTCATCTAACTCAAAGATTAAAAGCATTGAATAGCACAGAGTCAAGGAGAGATCTCTGAGACACTCCACTGGAAAATTATTGTCAAGTTGATAGTGATCCCATAACGACTACTCCGAAGGTCCAATCCTCTACTCAGTTCTAGACTGACTTGTATGATTATCCATCATCCTTCTATTGTTAAAAACAAAGACATAATCTAATTCTGATGTTATATAACTAAGTTTTCATTTGTGTTATCTAATGATCCCTCTAAATAGAATACCACAAGATGTTGAGTAATGATAAAAATTGCTGTCATTACATAATCGACTTAAAAGACTGTAATTCAGAGGTAAGGGCTGGAACTATATGGAATAATTTTTAATTTTCTCAAATAACACACCATGTTATTGGATCCCTGCCCCTGAATTAGGAGGCTGGTGCAATCTACAATAAAACTAGGATGACCGTGGTTACAAGGACCATTACTAAATAGTAATAGATTGAAATTATATCCATATAATTCTGAAGGCAGAAATAAATAAATAAACTAAATAGCAAGGGAAATAAGAAATAAATGATGGAATAAGTTGATAGCAAGAGGCATGTTTAGTCTCAGTCCTATGAGGCCCCTGCACCAGTTCACTGCTTTCTACTTAAAATGTAATAAATACAAATTTATGCAACTTACTCAGCATCCGCTTTCTCTGATTCCCGGGAATCTTAAAACACTATTCAGTCATTAGCATTGAAATACATGTTTACATGTTGACTCTAACTACTCCTGCTGAGCAAGAACAGCCACAGGGACTAAGTCTCAGCATAGACAATATCGTATTTTCAATATTCTTACTTAGGTTCTTACTGGTTTCCAATTAACTTCCCTTTTGTATTGAGCTCTTTTCCCAGATCATATTCAACTTCATCTCCTTTATGATAAGAGAGGGGAAGGAATCTAAGCAAAAACCAAGACCAGGTCCTCCCTCCTCATCTTCTGGCTGACGATAATAAACATAATGTTACCATAAAGTGAAGTTTCTCCTAAATGAATTTGGCCTAAGAAGTCAAGAAAGAGGCTATCCTCAAAGGTAACATTTCCCCTTAAAGTAAACATAGGATCTTCTCAATAAAATAGACTGAAATTCCCGAGTCCCAAAATAAAAGCTTTTAAATGAGCCCCTTAAGCTTTTGGCAGATATCTCAAATTTTACATGCCCCCAATTAAACTCATCTTCTTCATGCCCCATCAAATATCATTTCTTCTATTTTCTCTGTCTTTGCTGGTGGCACTATAGTTTTACTATTCATGCTGGTTTAGAAACCTCAAAATAATTTTTCTATGCCTTCTCCATCACAGAACACATCTGATTAGGTCAAAATCATATTGCTCTGCCACTCTATGATATCTCCCCATTCCTTTCTCTCATGTCCTCTTTCATGGCAACCTATCCTATAACCTCAATTATTAAGCCACTTGAGTCTTCCTGCTTCCAGTCTCTCTCCTCTCTGATCCTTCTTCACACTTTTGCTAAAGTAATCTTCTCAATTTCTTGCTCTGATCATGTCAGTCGTTCACTTAAAAAAATTCTTCATTCACCACTACCATCAGAAAAAGAATTGTAATGACAAATTTCTAGACCAGGAATCTCAGGACAGGTTTCATAGGAACCATTCTTAGTCCTGATAGAGCTTAGCTTCTAAAGGAAGTTGTCAAATTATTTTTGTGCTTCAGCATTTATCCAAACCATCACTATTCTATTAGCTCTATATTCTATTTACTACAAACCCTTCATAACCTACTTCCAGTCTACCCTTCCCACTCTGTACAACCCATCTTTGTGTATTCTGTATTGAATACAATAAATAAACCAATGTAACCTATTCATTTGTCTTTGGCCTTTTACCTCTTCACATTTTGGTTCAATCTATCCTAAAGGAGACTTTAAAAAGCAATCTCCACCTTCACCTCCATTTTCTTCATTAGATCCAACACAGAAATTCCCACTTCCATTAAATCTTTGCTCATCTTCCACTTTAAAGAGATTTCACTCTTCAAATTTCTCTCCATATTTTTTTGGGGAGAAGGGGGAGGAGATTAGGAAATAACAAATATCGCAGGATCATAAATCTAGAGCTGGAAGACACATTAGAGGCTACTTAGTCTGACCTCAGTGTAACCTAGTCTCTCACTAACAGTAAAATGATTTGAAACTCAAAAAGATAATTTGTCCTGCCCTAGGTCACAAAGCTATTATGTATCCAGGAGAGAATTTGAACACAGACCCTCTAACAAAACACCAGCATGATATAATAGTTCAAGCAATCTAACCAAGATTGGAGAGACAGGAGAACAATAACACAGAACAAGTAATGCAGATAATTTGATGGACAAAACAAAATTACAAGATCAAAACCATAAACAAAACTATAGGAAACTAGATGTGTTGAGCTCTGAAAAAAAACAGAACAGGTATGAGGGTAAAATAGAAAGACTTTTTCAAGGGAAGGTTTATTATAAGTATATGCTATGAGTATCTTTTCAGGGATTAAATGATGAGAATTTTTATGATGAATTCACAATTTATTTTCACATCTGGCATTCTGTTTTATCTTCAATAAAAGTAAGTTGAACTTGCAAAAATCTTAAATAAAATACTAGCAAAAAGATTATAGCAAGTTATCACAAAGATTATTCACTATGACCAGGTGGGATTTACATCAGAAATGCAAGGATAGTTTAATATTAGGGAAATCATCCACATAATTGACCATATCAATAATCAAACCAACAGAAATCACAACATTATCTCAATAGATGCAGAAAAAGCCTTTGAAAAAAGACAACAGCCATTCTGACTGAAAACACTAGAATGTATAGGAATAGAAGAATTCTTCCTCAAAATAATAAACAGTATATATCTAAAACCATCAACAAGTATCATCAGCAATGGGGACAAGTTTGAAGCCTTCCCAATAACATCAGGAGTGAAACAAGGATGCCCATTACTACCTCTATTGTTTATTATTGTATTAGAAATGCTAACAGTATCAATTAAGAGAAGAAAAAGAAATTGAAGGGATTAAAGTAGGCAGTGAGGAAACTAAACTATCACTGTTTGCAGATGATAAGTTGGTATATTTAAAGAATCTTGGAAACTCAACCTGAAGGCTAATGGAAATAATGAACAACTTTAGCAAAGTTGCAGGGTGCAAGATAAACACACATAAATCATCAACATTTCTGTATATTTTCCACAAAATTCAGAATCAGGAGTTAGAAAGGGAAACTCCATTTAAAATCATTCTAGACAACATAAAATATTTAGGAACCTATCTACCAAGACAAACACAGGAATTATATGAACACAACTACAAAACACTTTTCACACAATTTAAACTAGATCTAAATAATTGAAAAAACCTTACTTGCTCATGGATAGGACAAACTAATATATAAAAGTGATAATCCTACCAAAATTAATTTGTTTATTCAGTTCTATACCTATCAGACTTTATAAAAAAGTTTATCTGGAAGAACAAAAGATCAAGAATATCAAGGGAACTAATGAAAAAAATGGGAAAGGTGTGGGTCTAGCAGTAGCAGATCTTAAATTGGCTGAACAAATTATGTTATCTTATAGTGATTGAATATTATTGTGCTGAAAGGAATGATGAACTGGAGGAATTCCATGTGAACTGGAAAGACTTCCAGGAATTAATGCAGAGTGAAAGGAGCAGAGCCAGAAGAACATTGTACACAGAGACTGATACACTGTGGTAAAATCGAATGTAATGGACTTCTCTACTAGGAGCAATGCAATGACACAGGCCAATTCTGAGGGATTTATGGAAAAGAATGCTACCCACATTCAGAGGAAGAACTGCAGGAGTGGAAACACAAAAGAAAAACAACTGCTTGAACACATGTGTTGAGGCGGACATGATTGGGGATGTAGACTCGAAACTACCACACCAATGCAACTATCAACAATTTAGAAATAGGTCTTGATCAATGACACATGTTAAAACCAGTGGAAATGTGCATTGGCTATGGGGAGGGGAGGGGTAGGTCGGGGAGTGAAGGGGAAAGTAAGAGCATGAATCATGTAACCATGTTAACTTTTCTAAAAAATAAATTTTATTAAATGTTAAAAAAAAGTAATATGCTCATAGACCTAGAAGTGAGTTGAAGCTGTATTGTCCAAACCTTTTATTTTACAATTGAGTAACTGAATCCTCAAGAAAGTTAAGAAATATGCCTGGCACCACACAAGGATTTGAACCCAAATCCTTGGATTTGCTTATTACAGATGCTTAAACTGTTATACATATAAGTGCCAATAACATCAACCAACAAGCATCTATGGAGCATTTAACTACAGGGCCAGGCACTATGTTAAGCACTGAAGATACAAAGAAAAATTAAAAACAGTCCCATTTGTTGTTTAATCATTTCAGACTCTTCATGATCCTATTAGAGCTTTCTTAACAAAGATACTAAAATGGTCTGCCATTTCTTTCTCTGACTCATTTTATAGATGAGGAAACTGACACCAATGGAGTTTAAGTGAATTGTCCAAGGTCACACAATAAGTATCTTAGACTATATTTGAACTTGGTAAGATGAGTCTTCCTGACTCCAGGCTTCAGCACTTTTATCCACTGCTTTGAGATAACATCTATGGAATAGATAAGAGAGTAGATCAGTGGTTCTCAAACTTTTTTGGCCTACTGTCATATTTCCAGAAAAAATATTAATTAGCCCCCTGGAAATTAATTGTTTTTACATTTTAATAGCAATTAATAGGAAAGATAAAAGCACCTGTATGCATCACCACTCCCCTGGATCGCTGCAGCACTCACCAGGGGGGTGTTAGCACCCACTTTGGGAATCACTGCTCTGGATCCTTGCATATTGTATCACAGTGTATCAATCTCTCTGTATATTTTCCTGGTTCTTCTTTCACTCTACATCAATTCCTGGAGGTCTTTCCAGTTCACATGGAGTTCCTCCACTTCATTATTCCTTTGAGCACAATAGTATTCCATCATCAGCAGATACCACAATTCGAAGGACATTCCCTCATTTTCCAATTTTTCGCCACGACAAAAAGCGTGGCTATAAATATTTTTGTACATGTCTTTTTCCCTATGATCTTTTTGGGGTATAAACCCAGCAGTGGTATGGCTGGATCAAAGGGCAGACAGTCTTTTAAAGCTCTTTGGGCATAGTTCCAAATTGCCATCCAGAATGGTTGGATCAATTCACAACTCCACCTGCAATACATTAATGTCCCAATTTTATGTGGCATATAAATTTTTATGTACTATTATTGTGCTATAAGCAATGACAGGAAGTGGTTTCAGAAGAAAACCATGGCAAGAATCATGTGAACTGATTCAAAATGAAGTGAGAAAAAAAACAGATCATTGTACATAGTAACAGCAATGTTGTAAAGATAATCAACTACGAAAAATTGATCTACTCTGATCAATTCATTGACCCAAGACAATTCCAAAGGATTCATGATGAAAAAATGCTATACACCTTCACAGAGAGAGCTGATGAACTCTGAGTGTAAATTTAAGTGTGATTTCCTCTATTTTTTTGATATAGCAAATTTTCAAAAAGAAAGGGTTATAGCTGGTATACAGGGAATGATTGGCAAACTATAAATATAACATGGAAAGTCACATGGAGATATCAGTTAATGTTATGATTGTTGGGACAAGGGAACTTTGGGCATATTGAGACCCAAATCCTGGGTTTCTTTCAAATTTATAAAACCAAATGTAGAATCTAAATTTTTCCCTCACAGAGAAAGACTCTAAGATGTAGTGTTTGGAGACAATTGAGCAAGAATGAAGGCCAGATAAAAGTTATCCACATTTAATTGAACTCAAGGCATCATTATTACCATTCTACCAATAAACAAGACAAAATCCAGTGATAGAAATAAGTTAAGTGAGATGGCATAGATTTCCAGTTTTGAAAAAGATAAACTTAGGAAGAAGACCTGGAATTGGCTAGCAGCATGGGTGACACAAACTCAAAAGAAGATCATGGTAATTTTTTAAAAGTTTTGTTTATTTTTTGTTACATTTTAACTTACAAGCTGTTTCCCTCTCGACCCTACACTAGAAAAGGCACAATTTGATTACATATACATAAATCAATAAATGTATACATATACACACAATAACATCATGCATATTCCTTTTTATCCATTCTTTTTCTAGAGGTGAACATTCAGTTATTCCACAGTGTTGATATTGTTGCATACCACTTTCCCTTGCTTCTTTTCTTTTCAATTTTCATTCAAGTCTTTTCATACTTTTCTAAAGTCAACATGCTCATCATTTCTTATCACACAATAGCATTCCATATAAGCATATACCACTCGTTTAATCATTACTCTAATTGATGGGCACCACCTCAATATCTAGTACTTTACCACCACAAAGAAGCCTGCTATAATTTTTTTAGAATAGGAAGGTTCTGTTCCTTTTCCCCTGATTACTTTGGGAAACAGACCTAATAGTGTTATGCTGGTCAGAGGGTATAAATAGTTTGACATCCCTTTGGTCATAATTCCAGATTGTTCTCCAGAATGGTTAAATGAGTTTCCACCAGCAGTGTATTAATTTTCTACATTTTTCACTATCCCCTCTAATATTTGTCATTTTCCTCTTCTTTTTTTTAATTTTGGTTTTTAGAAAAATTTTTTCCATGGTTACATGATTCATGTTCTTACTCTCCCCTCCACCCCTCCACCCCTCCACCCCCCAACCTCCACATAGCCAACACACATTTCCAATGGTTTCTTCATGTGTCATCCATCAAGACCTATTTCCATATTATTGATAATTTTACTAGGCAGGTTGTCTAGAGTTTACTTTCCAATTCGTGTCCGCATCAACCCATGTGTTCAAGCAGTTTTTACTTCTGTGTTTCCACTCTTGTAGTTCTTTCTCTGAATGTGGGTAGGGTTCTTTTCCATAAATCCCTCAGAATTGTCCTGGATCATTGAGTTGCTGCCAGTATAGAAGTCCATTACATTCTATTTTATCACAGTGTATCAGTCTCTGTGTACAATGTTCTTCTGGCTCTGCTTCTTTCACTCAGCATCAATTCCTGGAGCCCATTCCAGTTCACATAGAATGTGATAATATTGTCTGGGAAAAAGATAGTTTTATTACCCCATTTCCCATTCTGATTCCTTCGATTTATTTTTCTTATTATTATCAATTTTCGCATTTCTAATACAACACAATATTAAGTAAAATTGGTGAAAATGGGCATCCTTGTTGCCACTCATAATTTTATTGAGAAAACTTCTAGCTTATGCCCATTAAAATAATGCTTGCTAGTGATATTAGGCAGATGTTTCTCATTATTTTAAGAAAAATCCAATTCTATCTATGATTTCAAGTGTTTTAATAGAAAAGAGTATTATATTTTGTGAAAATTTATTGCTATAAAATTTTATTGATATAATCATATGATTTTTGTTACTTCTGTTACTGACATATTCAATTACATTTATATTTTTTCTTATATTAAACCATCCATGCACATTTGTTATAAATCTCACTTGGTCACAAGTATATGTATATATGTGATATATTGTAGTCTCCTAGCTTGTATTTTATTTAAGATCTTTGCATCCATATGCATTAGGAAAATTTGTCTATATTTTTATTTCTCTATTTTTGCTCTTCCTAATTAAGGGATTATCAACATATTTGTTTCATAAAAAGGAGTTTGTTAGAACTCCTTTATTTCTTATTCCAAAAAATTACTTAATATTGGACTTAGATGATTATTAAATGTTTGTTTGAACTCACTTGTAAATCCATCTGTTTCTGGTACTATTTTTTCCCCTTTGGAATTTCATTTATTGCCTGGTCAATTAATTTTTCCTAAAATGTTTTTATTTAGATATTGTACTTCCTCTTCTGTTAGTCTAGGCCTGTGCTGACAAACCTATTGCATTCGTGCCAGAGGGAGCACTCAGGGCCCTTTCTGTAGACATGCCCACTATTTCCCAGCACAGAGTTCACCAGAGTTCATTGCTAGAAAGCTAGAGTGATGATAGCCCAGGCTGCTCTTTTCCCCCTCATCTAAGGACATTTTTGACATAACCCACCCCTCTAAAAAGTTTGCCATCATTGTTTTAGGTAATTTATATTTTGTAAATATTCTCCATTTCACCTAAATTATTAAATTTATTGGCAGATAATTAGGCAAAATGATTCTTAATATTTGCATTAATTTCACATTCATTATTATATTGGAAATATCCACCCTTTTAATTTTGATACTATTTATTTTATTTTGACCCTTTTTAAAAATTGAAAATTAAAAAAAATATAAAGATTATATTAAAACGATTCATACATTTTATTGCATTCTTCATAAAACCAACTCCTAGGTTTATTTATTTAGTTCAATGGTTTTCTTACATGCAACTTTATCAATCTAACCTTTAATTTCTAGGATTTCTAATTTCCTGATTAATTGGGGGGTTTTAATATGTAATTTTCTAGTTTTTTTTATTTTATACCCAATTCATTGATCTGTTCTTCCATTTTATTAATAAAAAAGCATTTAGAGATATACATTTTCCTCTAATTACTATTTTTCTGTATGCCATGGGTTTTGATCAATTGCCTCCTTATTATTCTATAATAAAGTTATTTATGGTTTCTATGATGTTCTTTAATGTAATCATTCTTTTAAATTAGTTTATTTTGTCTCAGATTATTTTTTCTTCTGTTTTTCCATGGTCCCTTATTAAATATTTTTATTGCATTATGATCTGAAAAGGATGCATTTATTATTTCTACTTTTATGAATTTAACTATCAAAATGTTATGCCCTAATATATGGTCAGCTTTTGTAAAGGCACTGGCCATTACTGAGGAAAAGATATATTCCTCTCTATTCCCTTTCAGTTTTCTCTAGATGTTTATCACAGCTAGCTTATATAAGATTCTATTTATCTCCCTGACTTTTTTATTATTTATGTTTTGGTTAGATTTACCTAGTTCTGAGAGTAGAAAGCTGGAGTCCCCCATTTTTATAGTTTTGCTATGTATTTTCACATCTAATTCATTGAGCTTTTCCTTTAAAAATATGAATGTTATATAGCATGTGGTACATAGACATTTAATATTTATGTCACTTCATTATCTATGTTAATTTTAAAAAAAGTCCTTTCCCTTTTTATGTCTTTTAATTAAATCTACTTCAGTTTTAACTTTGTCTGAAGTCATGATTGCTACCCTTACTTATTTAGCATTAGCTGAAGTATAATGAATTGTAATCCACCTCTTCATTTTTACTCGGTGTGTACCTTTCATTTTTAATTGTGTTTCTTATATAAACAATATATTGTCATATTATGGTTTTGGGTCTATTCTGCTAATTACTTCTGTTTTATGGGGGAATTCATTCCATTTGTATTCAAAGCTATAATTAATAGTTATTATTTCCCTACATTATTTTTCTCTCACACTATTTATCCTTTTCTCCCTCTCTTTTTACCCTATCCCTTCTTTTTTGTTTTATTTTAAATTTTTATTTTATTTTTTAGAAAAATTTTCCATGGTTACATGATTCATATTCTTACTTTCCCCTTCACCACTCCCTTCACCACCACCACCCACATTGCTGACTCACATTTCCACTGGTTTTAACATGTGTCATCTATCAAAACCTATTTCTGTATTATTGATAGTTGCATTGGTGTGGTCGTTTTGAGTCTATATCTCCAATCATGTCCACATCAACCCATGTGTTCAAGCAGTTGTTTTTCTTCTGTTTCCACTCCTGTAGTTCTTCCTCTGAATGTGGGTAGCATTCTTTTCCTTAAATCCCTCAGAATTGTCCCTTCTTACCTGTCCTTTCTTAGAAGTCTAATTTTCTTTTTCTCACTTGCCCCCTAATATAGACCCTCTTTGAGTCCTTCCATTATCGTCTTCCCTTGCCCTCCTATTACTTCATCCACATTCCCTTATAAGAGTCCCTCCCTTATATTATCCCCTCACCATTCTATTACTCCATTTTTGTACCCTTCTAGATGTTTGTATTATTCCCTCTTTAAATGAATTCTGATGAAAATAAGGCTCTTGCATTAATGACCTTTCACCCATTCCTTCCCTCCACTATAACAGTTCTTTCATTCAAGTATCTTTTGTAAGAGATAGTTGCTTAATTTTACCTCTCCTTATATAATTTTGTTTCTTAGAATCATCTCTTCTTACTCATCTCAACCCCAGGCCTTCTGTATACAAATGCTCTTTCAGACCATCCTAATAATGATGTCACTCCTAAGAGTTACAGATAATGTTTTTTTTTCAATAAAGAAGTAAACAGTTTGGCCTTATTAAATCCCTCGTGTTTATATCTTTTATGTTTACCTTCTCATATTTCTCCTCATTCTTATCATGTTTTCTGTTCAGTTCTGGTCTTTTCTTTAATACCTGAAAGTCATTTACTCCTTTAAATATTTATTTTTTCCTTGCAGGATTACATTCAGCTTTACTGGGTAAGTTATTCTTGGCAACAAACCCATTTCACTTGTTCCTTGGAATATCATGTTTCATTCCCTTTAGCTTTTTTTTCCTAGGAAAAACTGCTAAATCTTTTATTATCGTGACTGTAGCACCACGATATTTAAATTATATCTTTTTAGTTGCTCTTAATATTTTCTCCCTTACCTGAGAGCTTGAAACTTAATATAACATTCCTATGAATTTTCATCTTGGGATTTCTTTCAGTGGTAAGTGGATTTTTCCAATTTCTATTTTCTCTCCAGTTCTAAAACTTACAGGCAATTTTCCTTAATTTCTCTAAGTACAGTGCCTACACTCTTTTCTTACATTATTTTCAATTCCTATATCGTATCTCCTTGGTCTGTTTTCCAGGTCAAGTTTTTTGTACTGAGATTTGTCATTGTATATGAACAATACTGTTTTCTTCTTGACCTCCCTGCAACATTAATATGATTGTCCATTACCTCTTTCTGGATTTCCTCTCCTACTTGGGCTTCAGACATACCACACTCACAAGGTTCTCCTACCTACCTTTTAAGAAGACTACCATCTCTCCTTCACTGGCTCCATATCTTCTTCAGGATTTCTTAGAAACTCTAAGTTACTATGATTGACTCTCTTCCTTTATCTCTTTTCTCCCCACTGCCAATCTCATTTTCTTTCATGATTTCAACCACCATCAATATGCACACAGGACTTCCAAATCTAAATCCCCAGCCCTAACTTGTCTTCTAAGCTCTGGATCCACACTTTCAACTTCCAAAAATATACCTCTTCCTGGATTAGAATATTATTATTATATATTATTATATTAGTGGTTCAGAATCAACAAAACCAAAATTATTATTAGTTTATTAGAGACAACTACATGGCATAGTATAAAGAGGACCTGGATTCTGGGGGATCTGCATTCAAATTCTGTTCCAACACTTACTAGTTATATGATCTTTGACTAATCACTTAACTTTTGTCTGCCTCAGTCTTCACCAGTAAGATGAGTTTAATAATAACACCTATCTCCCAGGATTATTCTGGAAATAAAATGAAATGTTTGTAACATGTCTTATAAACATTAAAGTATTACATAAATGCAAATTTTTGTTAGTATTATTAGTAATAATATTAGTACTATTTTTCTCACTAAATCTGTTCCTCTTTTGGTCTTCATTTTTTCTGCCAGGGGCACCACCATCCAAACTGCCTTTTGTGTTTGAAACTCTAGGATTATCTTTGACGTAAAGTGAAAGAAAGGGAGATTAGTTACTAAGTTTTGCTCATCTATCTACTCAGAGCCTAAGAGCCTGATTGCTAGCCACACCTGAAATAAAGATAGCATTTTGGAACTACAAATGGAAGTGGATATAGATCTTTTTGCCATGGCTTCAGCCAGGTTTATGTTGTTACTATACTTGCCTTCCCTCAAACTTGAAGACAAACAAAATAAAACCATAGTTCTCCAGCCACACCTGGCTCCTAGAAGAGTTCTTTGATTGAGACTTATAAAATGAGGTTGGAGCACAGGGTCTCTAAAAAAGAATTATATAAATTATAAAGGCTTTCTAACCCTAATTTATGTCATGATTTGGGGGCTATTGCCCCTAGTAAGCAGGAAGAATCAGGTTTAAAGACAAATTTGGTGCCTGTGAGCTCTGCATAGCTGCTGGCTAGTCAATGTTCCAAAATAGTTTGGCCCCTAAAGAATAAGATTCTCCTCTTGCAGAGTAAACTTACATGGGAAACTCCTGGAACTAAAAGATTTATCTTCTAATGGAGAAAAAGAAGCCGAGAGTTTTTCCTTAGTCTAATGCCAAGAAGTTGCCTCCCTCACAAAAACAACAGAATCTTAAATATTGGGGTCTTAGCTTAAACAGAAATGGCAAAGCCTACATATCCTCTTTTAGGGAAAATATGGCATATATAGCAGTTCAACTAAACATATCAACTAATGCCCAGAAACTGGCCACAGAGAGTGACTAAAACCACAAGGTACACAGAACAAAATACCACAATGAACAGAATAACAGTGAAACATTGCTCAACAGCAATCACAAACTCTGTTCAGCTTGTAAGATGAGAAAGCTAGTGAAAAGTCCTATAAGAAGGAAACAGTGTGGCAATATTACGAGAAGATACTGGGCTGCAGAACAAGATTAATAAGCTTCCACACCACACTTGGAACCTGGTTATATGTCTTTCCCTACAAGTTATAGGACAGTGATGATAAATCTTTTAGAGAATGAGTGCCCAAACTGTACCCTCATGCCACATGTGGCACCCCAGACAAGGGGGAGTAGAAGAGCTGCCATTGAGTTGAGAAGAGGGGAGGGTCATGAGAAAAATGTCCTCAGATGAGCAGCCCCTTCCAGCACGCAAACCATAGGTTCACCAATAAGATTATAGGATAATAGATTTACAGCTGGAGGATCTTTAGAGGTTAGAGGTGACCCAATCCAATCATTCATCTAACAAATATAGAAGTCGGTTCCAGAAAGTCTTAGTGATTTGCCAATGCCACACAGATAATTGGTAGCAGGGATTGCAGTCAAATCCAGTTCATTTGACTTCAAAATCAGCACATATGATATATGGATATCACATACTGAAATTAATCTCCACAATATCTCATATCTGATACCACTCCACTAGGAGAGGGAACACTCTCATTCAGGACTCATCATCTAATTCCTGGACTAATTGTGACAACTTGCAGGTTGGTCTTCCAGCCCTGTATTCAATTCAAGCAACCATCCAGCCTCCAAAATGATTTTCAAAAAGTATAGGTATAAATTCACCTCATTATACAATAAACAAGAGTGATTCACTGTAACTTTTAGGCTCAAATATAAAATTCTCTATATAGAATTTAAAGCTCTTCACAATAACATGTTTCCTTCTTCCTTTATTTTCTTTTTCCATTTCCAGTTCATTTTTAAAAAATTTGAATTTGAATTTTTTCTGGCTTATTCATGTGTTATCACACAAAACATATTTTTTAACCCTTAACTTCGGTGTATTGTCTCATAGGTGGAAGAGTGGTAAGGTTGGGCAATGGGGGTCAAGTGACTTGCCCAGGGTCACACAGCTGGGAAGTGGCTGAGGCCGGGTTTGAACCAAGGACCTCCTGTCTCTAGGCCTGGCTCTCAATGCACTGAGCTACCCAGCTGCCCAACAAAACATATTTTGATATTATTCATTTTTGTAAATGAATAACTTTATAAAACCAATACCCCAAAACATATACCCAAATAAACAAGTGAAAAGTCATTTTTCCCTCTGCATTCCTACTCAAACAGTTCTTTCTCTAAAGGTGGATAGCATACTTTTTCACAAATACCTCAGAATTGTCATGGATCATTGTATTGCTAGATTACTAGTATTAGTAGCAAAGTCTATCACATTTAATTATTCCACAATACTCCTTTTACTGTGTGTAATGCTCTCCTGGTTCTACTTATTTCACTCTGCATCAGTTCACATAGGTCTTTCCAGCTCTTTCTCATCCTGTTCATCATTCCCTATAGCAAAATAATATTCTGACACCATCCTATGCCACAATTTGTTCAGCCATTCCCCAATTGAGGGAGGTCCCTTTAGTTTCTAATACTACATTTCTAACAACTACAAATACTGTACAAATAGGTACTTTCTCATTTGTTTTATCCTTAAAGGAATCAGACCTCTAGTGGCATTACTGGATCAAAAGGTATATATTTTTATAGCTCTTTTTATTAGCAATCAATTGGAAAATGACTTGGATTCTTATAAATTTGACTGAATTCTTTATGTATTTGAGAAATAAGACCTTTATCAGATAAATTTGTTTTTTCCCTAAGTTTGTTGTTTCTCTTCTAATATTGGTTGCATTTATTTTGTTCATACAAAAATAACTTTATTTTAATATAATCAAAATTATTCATTTTATATTTGTAATGTTCTCTATCTCTTGTTCAGTCTTAAATTTTTCCCTTCTCCTTAGATCTGTCAGTCAAACTATTCTTTGTTCCCATAATTTACTTATAATATCATTCTTTATGTTTAGATCTTGTACCCATTTGACCTTATCTTTGTATAGGCAGTAAGATATTGATCTAATTCTAATTTTTGCCATACTATTTTTAAATTTTCCCAGCAATTTTTGTGAAATACTGAGTTCTTATCCCAAAATCTTGGATCTTGGGTTTATAAAACACTAAATTGCTGAGGTCATTTACCCATAATCTATTCCATTGATCCACCCTTCTATTTCTTAGCCAGTGCCAGACTGTTTTGATAATTAGTGTTTTATAGTATAATTTAAGTTCTGGTACTGCTAGGTTACCATCACCATCCTTCACATTTTTTTTTCATTAGTTCCCTTGACAGCCTTGACTTTTTGTTCTTCCAGATGGATTTTATTATTTTTTTCTAATTCTATAAAATAGTTTTTGGTAGTTTCATTGGCATGGCACTGAATAAGTAAATTAATTTAAGTTGGATTGTCATTTTTGTTATATTACCTTGGTCTACCCTGTTGATGTTTTTCCAATTGTTTAGATCTAATGTTATTTGTGTGAAAAGTGTTTTGTAATTGTGTTCATATAATCCCTA
Source organism: Gracilinanus agilis (assembly GCF_016433145.1). Lineage (NCBI taxonomy): Eukaryota > Metazoa > Chordata > Mammalia > Didelphimorphia > Didelphidae > Gracilinanus > Gracilinanus agilis. Next base: position 78,505,151 of record NC_058130.1, on the reverse strand, counting down.
TGTTTTTCTTGTTGACAAAGAGATTCCTAAGTATTTTATATTGTCTAAAGTAATTTTAAATGGAGTTTCCCTTTCTAACTCTTGCTGCTGAGTTTTGGTGGAAATATATAGAAATGCTGGTGATTTATGCGGGTTTATGTTGTATCCTACATCTTTGCCAAGGTTATTAATTATTCCAACTAAAATTTTAGTTGATTTTCTAGGATTCTCTAAGTATATCATCGTATCATCTGCAAAGAATGATAATTTAGTTTCCTCATTCCCTACTTTAATCCTTTCAGTAACTTTTTCTTCTCTAATTGCTAAAGTATGCATTTCTAGTACATATTAAATAATAGTGGTGATAATGGGCATTCTTGTTATTGAGGGAAGGCTTCGAATTTATCACCATTGCAGATGACACTTGCTGATTATTTTAAATAAATACTACTTATTATTTTAAGGAAAGGCCCTTTTATTCCTAGGTTTTCTAGTGTTTTCAATAGGAATGAGTGTTGTATTTTGTCAAAGGCTTTTTCTGCATCTATTGAGATAATCCTGTGACTTCTGTCATTTTGATTATTGATATGCTCAATTATTCTGATAGTTTTCCTATTATTAAACCCAGTCTTGCATTCCTGGTATAAAACCCACCTGGTCATAATCCTCATGATATAATGCTAGAGATTCTGCTAGTATTTTATTTAAGATTTTTTGCATCAATGTTGATTAAGGAATTTTATCTCTCTTTTTTTTTCTTCCTGGATTAGGTATCAGCAACATGTTTGTGTCCTAAAAATAATTTTATAGGACTCCTTCTTGACTTATTTTGCCAAATAGTTTATATAGTATTGGGATTATTTGTTCTTTAAATGTCTTTTCTTTCTTTTCCAGTGTTCTTACACTCTTCTCTCCTCCATACTTTTGATGATGAACCCACACTGGCATGTTCTTTTCTGAGCCTTCAAACAAGCTGGGCCCAAGACCTGGAATAATCTCCTTACTCACCAATGCCTTCAATGTAAATTAGAGTGCTCTTTATTCACAGGCCTGCTAAGTTCCTTCCTCCTTTCCTTTTATTATGTTTTTGTTGACTTTACCTGAAATATGCTCCTTCAATTTCTTTTCCCATTGGATTCTTCCTCATCCATAAATGTACAACCCAAATGTCACTTCTTTCTGAATTTCTTTCCTGATCTCCACATCTCCCTCTCTGCTGATAGTGTGGCCTTTTGTCTCAAGCACAACTCAACACATGTCTTTTGCACATCTCTAAAGTGTTTAAATATCATTGTGCATTGTTGTTCATGTGGTCTCTTTTTCCCTCAATTCTACTATAAGCTCCTTGAGTATAAAAACTGGTAAGCAATTCATATAGTAGGCACTTGTTAACAATTAGTAACAATTACTCAGTAAGAATAAGAGTTACTAACTCTTATAATTCAGGTACTGAGATGATCTTAAATTTGAGACACTTGATAAATGTTTATTGAAAAATATATCTTATTTTAGCTTAGTATCTCCCCAACAACACTGTGCTCATCTTAAACTTATAATGGATGACAGTATTAAAGCATAAGATTTCAGACCTGGAATGAATCTTATATATAATCTAAAAGGGAAAAAAGCACTTGTTCACTTTGTAGATAAGGAAACTAGGACCCAGAAAGGCTTAAATGGTATGCTCAAGCCACCCAACTTTTAAGTGAAATGGTTCAATTAGAACTCAAGTCTTCTAATTCTCAAACCAATACACTCCACTACACCAAACATGTTGAATTAAATTGGACTAAAAATTATGTAATACTTGAATTAACAACAAATAGAGCTACTTAAGAAGTGAGAATGTGGAGTGTGATTTATTTGTTGGTCCTTACACAGCAAACCTTCATACAAGGCTTTTTAGGGTAGATAAAGTAAATTTCAGTGTCATGTGGAATAAAGGAAATTAATAATATTAAAGAGAACCATGATATGAAACACAGTTGGGTGGAACCTAGTATTTATAAAGGACATGCTGGAAGGAATAAAATGGGTTGGGGAAGGATGAGGGCTCAACACGTAGGATATCTGAAAGAAAATGAGATATTAAGAGTATGGAGGATGGGGCAGCTGGGGCTCAGTGGATTGAGAGTCAGACCTAGAGATGGGAGATCCTGGATTTGAATCTGGACTCAGACACTTCCTAGCTAGGTGACCTTTGGCAAGTCACTTAACCTTCATTGCCTAGCCCTTACTGCTCTTCTGTCTTATTAATTCTAAGAGGGAAGGGAAGGTTTTTAAAAAAAGAGTATGGGGAAAAAACAAATCAGACTTCATAAATGTTGAAAAAGGTAGACCAAAGGACATCAATAACAATAGACTGATGTAGCTCTTCTCCCCATCTTTGTGAAAGCTTTGTGATAGAATATCCTTGATGGAGGCATATTTAGGGCAAAAATTGTCTTAGAGGTTCTTTTACAGTAAAATGCCTTCATCAGTATCATACAGAATTCCTTAGAAGATACAAAAATAGAAATATTTCTGTTCAGTGGTCATCCCATGATAGTCATCAGATGAGACATAAAATTGGTATTTGTCCACAACATCCACTATTGTAATAGGGAAGATACAACACAAATTCGGGTAAGGGATTCCCTGGTTGTGATGAGGTCTTCCAGTTGTCCTTTTTATAGGGAATAACATTGTGCTCATTGCATCAAGCACAGAGACATTACTGGAAGAAAAGATTCATAATCACTCAAAGGAATTTAGCTTGTCCATTTACATGGTATTAAGTGGATAAAGAATGCTTATTGCTCAGATTTCAATATGCATTTGGATGAATTCTCCATATAGATTGTCCAAAAATGTATATCTAGGACAGATAATACAAATGGATAGTAAACTGGGCCCAGAATTATAAAGGAGAGTAAACTTAAGGGAAATTACAAAGCACTTTTCCTGATGCCAAGTTTCCTCAGTAAACAAAGGTCTATCTTTTACTGGTACTATCATTTTACTGGTATTGTTATATGGCAATAAGACATGGAACAACTCTGCCTCTGATGAATTAAAGATGAATATCACAGAGAGGGCAATGGGGGAATGGAGGACTTGTGGTGGGAATGAGCAGGTTTATACAATCAATTCATTCCAAAGAATAATGAGAGTAAAAGAAAATCTCATAAAAGAGCTATACAATAAGAGAAAAGGGGAGGCTGATCAGACATCAAGTGGAAAGAATGATAGATAGAGAGCAAAAGTGTTCCATTTAATCTCATGCAATCTTAAAAGAAAGTGTGAAAAACTTCTAGAATATTTAAAGTTTTTTCCTCTGAAAATTTTGGGGGAGAATGTGAGCAAAGGTTGCCCAGTATGAGTAGGCATGATTAGTCTACAGTAAACATCATTTGATGGTGCCATGGATTGGTAAAGCCATAAATTTATTAGAAAAATTGAATGTGGAATTAAGGTGAAATGACTGGCACTATACAACAATGTTATTTTTTTTCCACTGGAGGCAACTGATGTAAGATTCATGCAAAGAGAAGAGGAGCCAAGATATCTGAAAAGCTATAATGACCCTCTTGATCTCTCCCAAATCACCCTCAAAGTAACTTTAATATATTGTTTCATAGTGAATTCTGGGGTGGCATAACCCACAAAAATTCAGGCTAAAATTTTTTTTCAAAGATAACTTAGAAAGTGAGCAGGAGGATTTGATCACAGTGAGGGGAGCAAAGCAGAGAAAAGGATGATAAGGCAGACCTTATCTCTGCAAGCCTGCATAGGCCTTGGGGGAGCTCAGTCAGGAGCAAGGGCTTCCAGAGATCTCAGCCAAAGAGTAATAAAGGGGTCAAGCAACTGGTCAGTAGGAGATTGCAGGCCCTCCTTTGCTGGCTCTTGGTGCAAGAGTCTATTGCATTGTCCATACATGGATTTAGGTTGCAGGCCAAAGGTGAGGAGAATCACTAGCACACACCAGCACTTGTAGTTGCAGGGGAAGTAGGGGTTCCTAGTCACAGTTCCAAGGTGGAAAAGTATTTATGATTGCCCCAACACAAGAGCACAGGCCTAGATAGTATTAAATATACCTCTCCTTAAATCATACTAACTTGGAAGAACTGAAAAATTCTAGAAGCCCAGAGCTAGCTCTGAAGGCAACTGGACAAAGAGCCTAAAGTTTATAACAGTGTCTCCTCCACCACAGGAATGGAGCTTTCCCGTAATAGTTTTTTTAAGTGAAAAGACAAGGAAAAAGTGGTAAAATAAGCCAACAACAAGAAAAAAACCCAAAACATTAAAGAAAAACAAAAAAAGTCATTTTAGTGACAGGGAAGACCAAAACACAAATTCAGAATAAAACAACATCAATACTACTGCATCCAAAGCCTCCAAGAAGATATGAATTGGTCTCAAAACCAAAAATAATTCCTATATGAGAACAAAAAAGGATTTTAAAAATCAAATAAGAGAAGCAGAAGAAAAATTGGGAAAAGAAATGAGGATAAAACAAGAAAATTACGAAAATGGATTAATAGCTTGGTAAAGGAGGAACAAAAATAATCAAGAAAATAATAACTTAAAAATCAAAAAAGGACATTTGGTAAAAAAATAATAAAAAAGCACAAAAAACCACTGAAGAGAAGAAATTCCTAAAAAGCAGAACTGGCCAAATGGAAAAAGATATAAAAAATTCACTGAAGTGTACTCCTTAAAAGGAAGAATTTGGCCATATAGAAAAACAGAGACAAAAATTCACTGAGAAAAAGAACTCCTCAAAAAAAGAAAATTGGCCAGATGGAAATAGAGATACAAATTCTCATTCAAGAAAATTTCCTTAAAGTTAAATTTGGGCAAGTGGAAGCTAATAACTCCATGAGACATCAAGAAACAAAGCTAAGAGAATGAAAAAAATAAATAAACTTTGAAATATCTCACTTAAGAAAAACAATTGATCTAGAAAATAGATCCAGGAAATATCATCTAAGAATTATTGGACCATCTGAAAGCCAGGATAAAAAAAAGCAGTTTAAACATCATCTTTCAAGAAATTATCAAGGAAAATTGTCCTGATATTCTAGAACCAGATTGTAAAATATAAATTGGAAGAATCTACCCATCACCTCTGGAAAGAGATGACAAAAGGAAAACTCCAAAGAATATTAGAGACAAATTCCAGAATTCCAAAGTCAAGAAGAAAATATTATAAGAATCTAAAAAGAAATAAATCAAATATGATAGAGTCACATTCAGCATAACACAAAATTTGGGAGCTTCTACATTGAAGGATTGGTGGGCAAAGGAGTAAGAATCACCTACACAATAAAGCTGAATATAAACCTTCAGAGCAGAAAAATAGACATTCAATGGAATAGAAGACTTTCAAGCATTCCTGATCAAAGGACCAGAGCTGAGTGAAAAAGCTGACTTTCAAATACAAGCCTCAAGAGAAGCATTAAAAGATAAACAAGAAAGAGAAACCAAAACAGATTCAATAAGGGCAAATTGTTTACATCCCTAAATGGGAAGAGGACACTTGTAACTCGTAAGAAATTTATCATTATTAGACCATTTAAAAGGAGTATAGAGCAAATCATTTAGTTGAATTTGATAGGATGACACCTTAGGAAAAAAAATTAAGGAATGAGAAAGAGGAATGCTTTGAGATATGGGGGAAGAGAATAATAGAATATGGTAAATTATATCATATACAAGAAGTGTGAAAAAGCTTTTACAAATGGTGAGGGGGAGAGATGAAGGAAGTTGCTTTAGAGTGCTTAAATCTTACTCTTATTAGAAAAGGAGAAAGAATATACACCTCAATTGGATATAGAAATCTATCTTACCCTACAGGAAAGTAAGAAGTGAAAAGAATAAGAGAAGGGAGAAACTTATTGAAGAGAAGAAAGTTTGGAGTAGGTGGTGATCAGAAACAAAAATCTTTTGAAGAAGGAAAGAATGAAAAGAGACAGAGTAGGATCTACATGTGTGATAGGGAATAGGATGGAGGGTAATATACTATAATCAAAATGGTGAAAAAATGTATAAGTTTCTCTACTAAAGAAAAAAGTCCATCTTTCTATGGCATACTAGACTCTCATGTGCTAGATATGCTCCCAAAATATTCAAAGAAGTTAAATGCATACATTAAAAGCATCAATATTCTGTAGGTAAATGAGAAAATAAATTTTTATAACAAAAGGAGTGAAGGCAGGCCACATATGTAGCTCCTTCCTTTATGTATGGTCTATAGATGCTCTCAAGAAAATATAGCTGAAATCTAGGAGAACACTCTGTATGAGGCTCAGGAATTAGGTCATCAGGCATTTTAAGATTATACTTTTTGGTTGATGTTTAGCAACTGCATCACACTGTTGGCTCATATTAAGCTGACAATCACCTTAAGCATATGAACTCTCCTTAGATGGAGTCTTTTTTTTCCATCCTTTGCAGTTTATAGAATGTGTTGATGAACTCTATGGCAAATATTTCCCCTAAAATATGAATAATAGTGTTGTTTTACTCACCATCCTCAGAAATGTCTCCTTTAGAATAAAAAAAGTTGGCTCATGATGCTAAGCAGGAGCCAAGTTAGTGGAAGGTAATTAAAAACATCATGGGAAATTTTCCTCTAAAAATGGTGCAGGGTGGAATGGGGAGTTGGGAAAAGTGAGGGAAGACCAACCGGCATGATGCTTCATATGAGCGATGATTGAAATGACTTTGTTTGTAATATAGAAATATATTCTGAGATTTGTGATTGCATGTGTTGACAATTTACATGCTTTATGTAACTTTTGGTTATGTGCTTTCCACTATAGCACCATCTTGTGGATACTTTGCTGAATTGTAACTTGGAGGAAAAGGGATTTTGGAAAGGTTAGGCACTGGGAAGAAATCCAGGTGTACATGTATGTTGTGGGGCAAATTAACGCTTAACAGTTCCATATTGCTATAATAGAATAAAATAACTTAATGAGATTCAGAGCTCCTTTAAAATACACTCAGATTAGCACACTAAATGGGCATAAAATTTTCACAATGCAGCTAAATAAAAATGTACAAAGTTAATAGTTTTATTCAGGCATCCCCTTGAATTAAAGAGTACTTTCAGTCCAACAAAATTGTCAATAACAGACATAACTGTTGGAATGCAAAGATCTAGGTCTAAAATCAAGGTTCAACCAACTACTGGTATTACCTTATGAGCCTCGGTTTACTGAACTATAAAATATGTATTTTAATATTTACACTATTCACCTCAGAGAGTTCTCCTGTGAATAAAATAAGGCAGTGGATATTAAGGAATATTGGAACGTTAATACATCATGTACTTGATAGTTGAAGAACAAAACACTTTAAAGTGCTATATAAGGATAATCTTGATTATTTATAACCACATGCATATTTCCCATCAATTCTCAGGATGACATAGATTCATATAACTATTATTCCAACAAGACACTATACAGAGGCAGCATGGTAGAGTGGGAAAAACATGGAGTCCTGGAAACCTGAATACAGGTAATGACTCTTCTACTAACGAACTTAGTTACTTTGCATAAGAAGTTAACTCTTCTCGGACACAAGGTCCATGTAAATATGTTAAATGAAAGGTTTGGACTAAATTATTTTATTTTTTTAAGCCTTTTTGGCTCTAAAATTCTCCAATGCTGTCATACTACTCCATATAATGTCTTAACTTGGTTCTTACAGTTTTCATTCAAAGAAACATTTGGTGACATAATGGATGGCAATCAACTAACTATCACAAAGAAGAGATTTTATCTTGATTTAGACATTGGCAAGTTATGTGATCCTGGCAAGTCATTGAAAATTTCTCAGCCTCAATTTCCTCAGACATAAAATAGAAATAATAATAATGCCAACCTCATAGGTTGTCATAAGAATCTCATGATATAATACTCATAAAACATTGTTTACTTAAAGTACTATATAAATGTTAGATAGAATTCAAGCCATATTTTAGTAAATTATTCAAAACACTTCATTGAAAGGTAATAAAGGTATTTTGTATACAGAGAGAAGGGAATGACCAAGATGCTGAGGAGGCTAAAAATGAGTCATATGAAGAATAGGGGATGGAAATTAGGTGTGGGTGTTTAGACTTAAGGAATCAAAAAATAAACATTCATTAAGTCCTTATCATGGGGCAAGCACTATATTAAACTCTAAGGAAACAAAGAAAAAGCAAAATAAAAGTCCATGGTATGGAAATAATAAAATAAGAAAGGGTTTGAACAAAAAGTCCAATTTTCCAAATATTGAAGGGCTACTTTTGTAAAAGAAAAAGTGACATTCTCTATTACTTGAGAGAATATAACTAAGAAAAATGAGAGAAAGTAGGACGAGCCTAGATTCTAGATCCATATAAAGAGAACCAGTTAGTAAACAAATCAATGGTCTTGGAGTAAGAAAGAAGAGAGTTCAAGTGCTGCCCCTAGCAATGCAACTATGGGCAAGTCATTGCACTTCTCAGTGAATCAAACCCAATCAGAAATTCAAGCAAAAGTATTAAGGAACAAGAGGAGATGTAGGATGAGGAGAAATGAATAAAATATGTCTATTATCTAGATTATGGGTATATGAACAGCATATTTAATTTCATCTTCATAATAAATAAATACACTGGCATTTTTATATTTTTGTAAATGAAAAATTTGATTCACAGAAGAATCAGTTAATTTCCCTTTTGTATCATTATGTTAATTGATACTGAAAGAGAAAGTTACTTAAAAATGGGGCACCCAAACTTACAAAAAGCATAATTTCAGTTACATAAATATTTAGGTATAGAGGACTACCAATTACAAGGGTTAATGCAGCCAACTGGAGAAGTCAAAGAGATTTTGCTTTTAGTTCCAGATGTCTCGTCTATGCACTGACATAATCCTTCAATAGTTTTAGTCTATGAAAAAAAAGTTTTAACTCAGCTCTAGATAATCATCTATAAGAATTAATATTTGTCATGATATTATGCTCTTAGATATATAAAAAAGTTGTATTTTAACTAAGAAAATTACACAGAAGTTGCTTTTAAATATTCCACTAGAATTCTAGCATGGACTAATCGAGAAACACTATAAAATGCACCATCATTTTTCTTTTAAAACTGAAAAGCAATCAGAAATAAAATGCAATTTTTCAAGGATGGATCACTGGTGCTACTTGGTGCGTCCTCAAAAGAGGCTGAGCTGGTTACATGTGTTGTCAAGAATATGACTATTTTAAAAGGCCATACTTGCTGTGATTGGCCATTCACTAGAAAAGCTCTGATGAAGGAAACAACCACGTTGGAGCTAGTAAAAATAGTACAGAAAATTCCAATGAAAGAAAATATAGAAAGAGATTTTACTATTTGGGGCATTAGCCAAATGGAATATCTTATTTGTGCTGGTCCATTAGACCTTGAGAAATTCTCAGTGGACTGATGTGTGGAATAATATATCACTTCCCAAATGATCAAGCCATCTGGGAAAGCTATGTATTCTCTCATTCATATTTTTTTCTCAGCTGATGGGGGAGTAACTCTATTTAGCAACACTGAGTATCTGTGAACCAAATACTACTGAACAATATTTTCATTTTGGTTTATCAAATAAAAGGAGTTTTCTGAGTGTGTGTGTATGTGTGTGCATCTTCAGATATACCTCATCCTTTAGTTTCCAAGGGTCTTTTTCAAATTCTTCATGTTATTAAACTCTTCAAAGTTTGCTAAGAGCTTTCAGTGACTATCTTCTTTTTCAAGTGTGTAGGAAATACAAATATAGAAAATCTGAAATAGAACAAGGAGAAATTAGATCATTCTGTTCCTTATTCAAGCAAGAGCTGCAATCATCTGTCCTTTGATTGTGTGTATATAGGAATCAATTTTAACTCCTCTGTCCTTGTCCTGGTGGTGGGTTTGGCACACAGGTCTTAATTATTTTCTCAGTACTTTTGATCTGACTTATGTCAACCTATATCTTTTGTTGAAAATGTGAATTTGTGGCACTTCTTGTGCTTTGATTACCAAACTGATAATGTTAAATTAAGAACATTTTATTTGAATAGAATAAGTGGAGGCCTGAAAAACAGTGGTCACTGAAGGGTAAACTAATATTTTAGATATCTGTGATTCCATTGGCATTGATATTCCCTCCAATATACAGATCCTGATCATTTTTTGACTTAGTAAACAAATTTATGAATTTCTATAGATTTAAAAAATACAGGAAGGAATGAAGGGAGGAAGGAAGGATGCTGATAGACACACTTTTGGTGACAAAAACCTCTTGGACAGCAGATATACATCTCTCACAGACTTTCATAGGAAACAGGTCTATCTTGTGTTCCATTGGCATAACCTTTGAAAACTATGTCATGTCTACATTATGAAAAGGCACTGGAGGAAGCCTTTAGTGGAGAAAAGCATAGGTTTTTATTTCTTAAAATGGAGTTGGATAATGGACTTGCTCACTCAAAAAAGGGATAAGGTTTGGGACTTTTCTTTTATTGCCGTAGAAAATTCCCAGCTAAGGGCATTTCAGTAGCAACACTGAGTTTTTTTTATCAAATTTTTATTTTCTTATTGGGTTGTCAGAAACAAAGGACCTTTTGAGTATTTTTTTCAAATTTACCTCTTTCTTTAGTCCCCAGGCATCTTTTTTCAAATTTGACCAATGCAAGGTATCTGTCAACTTTTTTGTAACTTATAGTCTTAAAGGCATGAAAGGTTAAATTACTTTCCCAGCATCACATAGCCAGTGTGTGACAGAAGCAGAACCTGATCCAAAGTCTTCCTGACTCCAAGTCCAGTTCTCTACAATAACTATTTTTTTTCCTGGTGTGTTGTTACCTAGCCACTAACTATAAAAGAAAAAGGTAAAAATAGCTCTGAAGTGTTAGCTATCAACCTACAGAGGAAAGCAAGAACTGGTGAGAAATACCAGTGTGATATTATACTTCCTTTTCTTCTTCATACATGAAAATGATTTCACTGAAATAAGTAGTATTATCAGGACCCTTGTTCTGATTATAGTTGCAGTATTAAGGATGTATTATCTTTGATTCCCCAGGTGCCTCAAGTCATAAAGAGAATCAGGTGGCAGAGTGGGGAATGAGCATAAACACACTTAATAGAAAAATACCAAATGGTTTTTGAGGTAAGAGAAATATAGTTTCAAGAGCCTTTCTCACAAACCCATAATCACCACATGCATGAGGATGGGACTTTCCCCCTTCTCCCAGCTCCAGGATAATAATACCATAAATATTAGATTACCAGACAGCAAAAGAAAAGAATTCTGGATTTCAAACCTCACATTCAATTCAAGTGAACAAGCATTTGTTAAGCATTGTACAGACACTGTACAGATTATACAAAGATAAAATCAGGCAGTCCCTGGCCTCAAGAGATTACATTCAAATGGGAGAAAACAACCATCATGCTGTGAATTAGATATAAAAATTCATGCAAAGGAATTGGGGTCAGGGATTTGGAAGCAGTTGGAGGCAAGGAGATGGGGAAATGCTTCCAGGAACAAGCAATTGGATGGTATAGCACTCTACAGGCCTTAGTTCACTTAATCCCATCTGTGAGGTAGGTAGTGTGGGTATGACTATCCCATCTGAGGAAACAGGACAGGAAGAAGTTAATTTCTGTGTTCATAGTCAGTTAGCTAAATAATTGCCAGAGGCAGGAACGTTATGTGGTAGCATCCCTTCTTTCTAGGAAAAAAAAGTTATTCCCTCACTTTCTAGAAAACAATGGAAATAATTTTCTAAGCTTATATTTTATTCAAATAAAATTAGAAATATAATTTTATAATAGCATGCAAAGGCTTTTTAAGGGGCAGTAAATACAAATATATTAATGAAATATTTCATATTTATTCATATTTAAAACTTGTGGAGTAATAGCCAATAGTATTATAAATTAATGGGGGGGGGACTATATTTTACTGTAAAACTTCTCAAAATGTGGTTTCACTGATATTCATTGCCAGTCAGAAATTTCTTAGCCATTAACTATGGGAAAAAAGTTTTCCTACACAAATCCTATTCATAGTAAAATCTATGTTGTTTTGTTTGACAAACCAGACAGTCCTTTATTCACAGAGAGCCAAGTCATGATTAGATTTTGAGCTTCAAACACTTGTTTCATTGAACTACCTCAAGCCAAGTCAAATAAGCATTTTTCTTCATATGGATTAAACCCAATTGTATGGGCAATGGATTCATCAGTCATCCATATTTAGAAATATCAATGTCTTTAAAATAGAATGTTGTTTCTTCTAGAAACAAGTAATTAGTTAATAGACTATTACTTTCTTCTAGTGTTTTTGGAGGAAATTTAGATTTAGTAAATACACCAAAATACTATTTTTAATATTTAGTAATATTATTTTATTATTTTTAAAATTAAATGTAGTTTGTACCAGTGTTATCAAACTAAAATAGAAATGGGAAGACTAAACCATCCATAAAGCTCTTTGTAGGCTGCATATTTACTTCAAAAATCACATGTTTGTATATTTCTTCTTTTATTGATATTCTTCTTTATCAATTCATCTCACAACATGATAATTAAAATAAGAATTACATTTAATCTGGTTCAGACCATGCCCAGGAGTATTATGTTGTATAAGCCATTGGTTTGACAACTCTGATTTAGAAACAGTCATGTTTTTCCTTTAATATCCAATACCACCAAAAATTCAAAAGTAAATTCCTTTTTTTAACATTTTATCTATATATATATATATATATATGTGTGTGTGTGTTTGTGTGTGTGTATTTTTTTGAATATTTTTCCATGGTTCCATGATTCATGTTCTTTTCCTCCCCATCCCAACCTCCCTTTTCCCATAGCCCAAGCAATTCCACTGACTTTTTTTTGTTTGTTTGTTTGTTTACCTTTTTTTAACCCTTACCTTCTGTCTTGGAGTCAATACTGTATATTGGCTATAAGACAGAGTGGTAACAGTAGGCAATGGGGGTTAAGTGACTTGCCCAGGGTCACACAGTTGGGAAGTGTCTGAGGTCAGATTTGAACCTAGGACCTCCCGTCTCTAGGCCTGGCTCTCAATTCACTGAGCTACCCAGCTGCCCCAATTCCAATGGGTTTTACATGTATCATAGATCAAAAACTATTTCCATTATTGATGGTTGCACTGGGGTGGTTGTTTAGAGTCTACATCCCCAATCATGTCCTCATTAACTCATGTGTTCAAGCAGTTGTTTTTCTTCTGTGTTTCCTCTTCTGTAGTTCTTCCTCTGAATGTGGGTAGCGTTCTTTTCCATAAATACCTCAGAATTGTCCTAATTGTCCTGGATCATTGCATTGCTGCTAGTACAGAAGTCTGTTACATTCGATTTTACCACAGTGTATCAGTGTCTGTGTACAATGTTCTTCTGGATCTGCTCCTTTCACTCTGCATCAATTCCTGGAGGTCTTTCCAGTTCACATGGAATTCCTCCAGTTTATTATTCCTTTGAGCACAACAGTATTCCATCACCAACAGATACCACAATTTGTTCAGCCATTCCCCAATTGAAGGACACCCCCTCATTTTCCAATTTTTGCCAATACAAAGAGCATGGCTACAAATATTTTTGTACATATGTTTTTCCTAATGACCTATTTGGGATACAAATCCAGCAGTGGAATGGGTGGATCAAAAGGCAGACAGTCTTTTGTAGCCCTTTGGACATAGTTCCAAATTGCCATCCAGAATGGTTGAATCAATTTACAACTCCACCAGCAATGCAATAATGTCCCAATTTTGCCACATTCCCTCCAACATTTATTACTTCCCTTTACTGTCCAGGTTAGCTCATCTGCTAGGTGTGAGGTGGTACCAGAGTTGTTTTGATTTGTATTTCTCTAATTATAAGAGATTTAGAACACTTTCTCATGTGCTTATTGATAGTTTTGGTTTATCTGAAAATTGCCTATTCATGCCCCTGGCCCATTTATCAATTGGGGTATGGCTTGATTTTTAGTACAATTGATTTAGCTCCTTACACATTTAAGTAATTAGACTTTTGTCAGAGTTTTTTGTTTTAAAGATTTTTTCCCAATTTGTTGTTTCCCTTCTAATTTTGGTTGCATTGGTTTTGTTTGTAGAAAACCTTTTTAATTTAATGTAATCATAATTATTTGTTGTACATTTTGTAATTTTTTTCTAACTCTTGCTTGGTTTTAAAATCTTTTCTTTCCTAAAGATCTGACAGGTATACTAGTCTGTGTTCACCTAATTTACTTATAGTTTCCTTCTTTATATTCAAGTCATTCACCCATTCTAAATTTATCTTGGCGTAGGGTGTGAGATGTTGATCTAGACCCAATCTCTCCCATATTATTTTCCAATTTTCTCAGAAGTTTTTGTCAAATAGTGGATTTTTGTCCCAAAAGTTGGGCTTTTGGGGTTTATCATAGACTATCTTGCTGAGGTCACTTACCCCTTGTCTATTCCACTGATCCTCCCTTCTGTCTCTTAGCCAGTACCATATTCAGAAGTAAATTTATGTTATAAAATGAATTCACCAAAAAAATTACTTTTGTTCTTCTAGCTCAAAAACCCCTTCTAAGTATTCAGGATGTTAAAACCAGAATTATTCACAATTATGAAGCACCTGCTATTCTGCCCCCTATCAATATTTAAAGGGGAATAAAGAAACTGAGTTTCAGCTAGACAAAAGATATAGTTAGCAAAGTATGTGGCTGCAGAAAAAATCAGTTCTAAGGCCTTGAGCAGCCAAGGACCCAGAACTTTGGTTTCTATACCATTAATAAGGAATTTGGAGGGAATTCATTAAAAGCAGGAAAAACAGGGCATGCAACTTGAAACACCTGGTTTCTTATTGTTGGAAGGGACTGAGAGACATTGCAGTGAGGAGAGGGGTAATTCTGTGGCATTGCTTAAAGCAGATGATAGTTGGGAGAGTGTGATATTGTGACTTCTCCAAAATTAGATGACTTATACGAAATTGAGACAACTTCAAAAATAATGAATAAAGGACAAAGTGGAGTTATTTGAATTATTTTTTAACGTAACCACATAATTTTGCAGAGTTGTTCTTTTAATATTCTGTCTTTTAAAAAGTAAAATTCATTACATTTAAAAAACTTTAAAAACTATAGATGGCTCATAACAATTTTTTAAATTACAAATTATTTTCTGAATTCATCCAGTTTGCTTAATGGTTGCATTGTATTGGTGTGTTATAGGCATGCATTTTGTCCTGACTTAAGTCATATTTCTTCGATACCAATATATCTTTACATATTACATAGTTTCCATCTTTAAAATTCATCAATTATAATGAAATCTTTTCTTGATTCAGCAGTACTTCCCTTATAACAACAGCTATTGGTAGCAACAACCTCTCTGCTGTATCAGACACTTTTTATACTTAGCAATTCCATGAACAAACTTATAAAAGGCAAACATTCTTTTTAATGTTACAGATATGTTTTTGAAAGTTTGTTTTTGCTTATTAAGAGTATCTAATTTTCTCTGCAAAATTTCTCTTATCTTGCCAGTGTATTTTTTGTGGACATTTTCCAAATGCCATTACCTTTGTTTAGGTTTCAAGTGTTTTGCAGCTGAAGGAGTTGTACAAAGCAAATGTGGTAGCCTTTTCTTCATTAATAACAGTGCCAGTAAATCCCAATGAAAAACATAATGGATTGTATTTTCAGTTTTTGGGTTTATTACTCTTTGTTCCTGTATTTTTTGCTAATTAAATTGCTTTGATCAATTTTATTTGATTTAGTTTGAGCTGTTCCAGTGGTTATACTTTTATTATATATGCTGATTATATATTTACTAATCATGAAAGGATTTTCATTTCATTTTTTGATTAAAAACAAATTTAAGGAGGCAATTTTCTATAGCTGGTCTCTATTTTTCTACTTATTTAGTTTTTTAATTATATGATTTGCAGTAGTTTTCATGGAGGAGATGGAAATAAGAATCATAGGATCATAACTTAAAGCATAAAGAGTTCTTAGAGATCTACAAGTCCCTCATTTTTATAGATGAAGAAAGAGGCCCTGGAAAGAAGTCAAGATAACACAAGGGATAATCTGACTATAAAGTCATTGCTTTTTCCCTAGCACTCACCTGCCTAAAGTACACATTATACTTTTTAAAATGAATTGCATTCCAAAATATAACCACCACAATGACACTTTAACTTCCACACAAAAATTGCTTAACTTCCAATTTATATAGTTTTGTTAAAATGCAACAAGGAGTGTGATGACAAAACTCATCTGTGTCATGGGCCCAAGTCTACCCTGAAATGATGGTTGATGGTAGGAGATTAAGCCTGTACCAAGTTTTGCCACGGGCCAAATATGACCTTGTTTGCACATACTATATTAAATAATCACTGTACTGCATTCACTGTCAACTTGAATGAATTTTTCATATTAGTAAACTTTTGTTGACTTTAATTTGAACTTATTTGCATTGACAAAGATGGATTATTTACACAAGGAATCTATTTAAAAAGGGTGCACTAATTTTCCCCATTGTTTTGTGCTTTCCAAACTCACTTCCTTTCAGAATCTTAGTCTGCAGAATATATCACACCTTTTGGGAAATCCCATTTTAAGGTAAGCATATTATTGATAAGGATTTTACCCATAGTTTTATTACTTTGGGGAACTTTCTCCATCAATGCAGGTCAGGAACTTCTCTGTCATATATTCTTGAGAGTTGACTAGAGTTTAAATGGCTTACCTAAGGACACATAATCAATATATGTCAGAGGTAAGACATGAACTAGTTCTCCCTAGTTCCAAGGCCATCTACCTGCACATAATGTGAAACTGCCTCATTAAATTATTTTTCTTAGATATCCCTAAATTAAAGTTTTCCATTCCTGCCAACTTTTTCTAATTTTTAATTTCTATTTTAAGTATGTGAAAATTTTGTCATGAAAAATATTCTTGATCCCTGTATAAATGTACATGGTAACAAGATTTTGTTGCCCTAAATTTTTAAGTCTTCTATTGCATCATATTATAGATACAACTTTCTTTTTAAATATCTAATCCTGTATTATTCCCCTTGAATAGTTGTGGGGACTGCCACATTTGAAGTATTGTAAGCACAGGACAATAATAAGCTTGACAGGCTAAATTCTATTAAGTAAACAGACAATTTGCTAGAGAGAGGGGGGGTACACAAAAGAGGAAAAGTAATCTTGTGGATCATGTAGATTTGGGGAGAAATTTCTAGCTCAGGAACAAAAAGAAACCCATCAAAGATGATTTATTTCTATAAACTGAGAATGTGATACTTGATAGATCATTAAAGATGCAAGACACACAAGCATTCCTCTGAAAAAGATGGGACTGAATTACCCTTGGATTTCTGTCATAGACCCAACTGGACCTATGATTTAGATGCTAGAGAAGAGTTGAAAAGGAGACAAAAGGAAGACTGTTGCTAGCTTCTAGTTCCTTTGCCCTTCTTAAAGGAAGATAAATGGAAGAAAGAAATTAAAATGAGAGCTCAGAAGATATGTCCCTTTTGTGCATGTTCACAACTTCCAGGTTGTTCAGATCATTAGGAATTATACATTCCACTTTTTAAAAAAAATCTGTCTTTCAGCAGCCCCTGAGGTATTAACTAGCCATTCCTCAAAGTTTCTTATCATTAATTTCTATAAACAGGATCTGAGTTATTATTAACACAATGTTGAAGATAAAAGAATAAAAGACTGACTATTGTGGACTGAATATGATGGCATGCCTGTAGTGGTTTCCCAGTGGGTTTTCTTTTATCTTATACTTAGCCCTCTGAGTTTGACCATTCAATCCATTAGGAAATTAAGTCATATATCTCTATCATGTCCATGAGGATATTATAAGTCTGTTAAATGTGTTTCTGATATTCAGGTATTCTCTATCAAATACATACTTTGATTCAATTTTCTAATAAACCAATGAAATATGAAATAGTATTAATCAGTCATAATTTTTAAGTGGATTCATATTTACTCCAAAGGGACCGCAACTTCCCTTTCTAAAAATTTAAAGAAAAAATAATTGATGATAATAATTTTATAGTAATTATCAATTTTTACAAAAGGATGATAAGATAATTGAATTCAACTGTCTGGAATTCAACATTCCCTTTTTTGAAAATTGGGATATTTGCTCTGGTCTTGTCTTCTCATTTTCTTTACATTCATATTCTTTACAGTTGTCCAAAGAACATAATGAACCCATATGCAAATATGTTCTTTACTCTGGGTCATAATTTATGGAGGCAAAGGCACTCAAATTATAATCTGAACCAGTGATCTCCAAAGTGGGTGTTACCAACCCCTGGTGGGTGCTGCAGCAATCCAGGGGAGCGGTGATGGCCACAGGTGCATTTACCTTTCCTATTAATTGCTATTAAAATAAAAAAAAATTAATTTCCAGGGAGCTAAGTAATATTTTTTTCTGGAAAGGGGGGGGTAGGACAAAAAAAGCTTGGGAACCATTGATCTATTATAATAGCCTTTAACTGATCTACCTATCCCCAGAGTTCCTGATCTTTAAGTCATCTTTTGGATCACTGGCAACATAATCTTCCAAAAGTACCTATCTGATCCTATCACTCCCAAGCTCAAAAAGCTAGTAGTTTTCCATTTCATACTGAATAAAATAGAAAATCCTTAGCTTGTCACTGATACTCTTTTATGACTTCACTGCCATTTAAAAAAATCTACCTTCTGTCTTAGAATCAATACTGTGTATTGGTTCCAAATCAGAAGACCTGCAAGGGCTAGGCAATGGAGGTTAAGTGACTTGCCCAGAGTCACACAGCT
Organism: Gracilinanus agilis; assembly: GCF_016433145.1. NCBI lineage: Eukaryota > Metazoa > Chordata > Mammalia > Didelphimorphia > Didelphidae > Gracilinanus > Gracilinanus agilis. The sequence continues at coordinate 78,486,347 of NC_058130.1, read as the reverse complement.
AGGAAGTGTCTAAGACCAGATTTGAACCCAGGACCTCCTCTATGTAGTCCTGGCTCTCAATTCACTGAGTCATCTAGCTGTCCCATCATTTTTATCTCATGGTACTCTTACGCCATCTGGTTAAACTGGATAACCCACTACTTGATCTCGTCCCGCCTTTTAAAGCATCCAGGAATATATTGGAAAGAACACTAACTTTAGAATAAGAAGACTTAGTTCTATACTCTGTTCTGCTACTTATTGCTCTGAGGTCTTAATCAATTCATTTCCTTTCTCTAAACCTCAGTTTTTCCCTCTGCAGAATGAAAGAGCTTTCTACGGTCTCTCCTAGTTCCAAAGTCATGATCATAAGGATGATTTGAAAGATGATGTGAATGAGTGGACTGGGCAGACCAGGAAGGTTTGCATCTCCTTTATCACTAATTACTGACACTGAGTCAGGAAAAACCTTGTTACAATAAAGTGGTAGGTTCAAGAATAGTTCTCCTCTTCAATATTGTAGGCAAATCCAATTAGATTTCAGACTCATAGAGAATTTAGTGATAAGAAGATGGCAGACAGTAATGGAGAGGCTCTCTTGGAACGATAGTGGTTTCGCACCTGGCAGACATTCCAGAGAACATCTGCTGTCAGAATATGAGGAAACTAAAGGACATACTGTCATCTTTAGCCAAAATTAAATCAACATTTAATACTATACCCCATATGTATCAATGATTTGGAACCTAGTCTATACTTTATAATTTGTTCTCACTGTGCTTAAATTATGTATTACAAAAGATAAAAAATAGCTTTCATTATGAAACATTAATGATAAATATGTAAAAACCCAAGAATATCTACTTTATGATGTACTCCCTAATGAATATATGTGTACTGTTCAATTATAAAAGTGAGGCGAGCTACATGGAAATATGCAAAATCTATGTGTCTATGCATATAACATATTGGTCCAAATATATACTGCACTTTATCTCCAAATCTGACTTTATTAAAATCTGAGTGCAGCTTTGAAGAATGTTGTTTTTCAGTGTATATCTATATAACTTTCTTTCAAAGAATTCTTCTATATTCAGACCAATAGAGTATGTGAGGTTTATGCATAATTGAGTGAATGAATTTCACAGTAGATCAATGCTTCAACACTTCAGTGAATCCACAGCATTATTGATGTAGCAACTCCCTCTACTCGTGGCAATGATAACTTCATCCACACAAGAAAATCCAAGTGAATGAAGAATGGTTGTTGTCCATTATCTGCATTTGGGTATACAAAACATACATCTGGTCTATATTTTGGAAAGACACTGCAAATTTTTTTTAAAGATGAGCCCAGAGTTGAATAGGATGAAGAGAAAGTCTCTATCTATTGCTTTTGGTGAGTTTTGCAGATCTCTGATTACTTTAATCTTTTCTCTTAATGTAAAGTCCACTTAATATATCCAGTAGTCTTTCAGGAATGTTAAATGGTAATGAGATGGGAAATATTATTATCACTTCTCTTCAAATAATTCAAACTGAAGATCATCCAAATGCCTATATAGAGGTGAATAGTAGAAATGATCAATTTGTAACACATTACAAATGAAAATCTGCATTAAATAATCCCATCAGAAAGACAACAGAGGAAAAATAGATGGAGTAGATAAGAGAGAGCAAAGGTGAACTGACAAAGATAAATGGTATGAACCAGGAAAAAATTCTAAAAATAAGAGACCAAGGAAAAACTCCACCACCACCCCCCACCATCATAATGGATGGATCTCTTATGGAAGATTGTGTGAGTATAAGATCAGAAGTCATATGGGATGATTACAGATTGAAGTACCACAGAATTGTGGAGCCAGAGGAAGAAGGGACCTCCAAAGATATTTATATCAATCCATCATTTATCGGGGGAAAAAAGTCAGATGCAAAAAAATATGAGACATCAAAGTTGAGAGTTAGTACATATCAGAGGTAGTTTCTGAACCCTGATGTCCTCTCACTTCTGATGTTTCTAATGCACTACATGGTCTCCCTAGTTTGTTATCTTTATCATTAAAGTAAGTAGCTGCCCTTATGAAATCATAAATTTGTCACAGCATCTCCATATTGAAATAATAATTAAATGAATTTTGAGATTCCCTAAAATTATATGATTATGGGCTGTAGGAGATGAGCATGTCTTTATTTGTAGTTCTGTTCAACTTGGGGCACCAGGACCTCCCTCTCAAAACTAGACTGCTGAAGGATACTCTGGCTCCAAAGAGCAGGGTTCAGGCTTCATGAAGCATTTTGACAAGTTCATGAAGAAGGACAAAGTAGTAGTATTCCTAAAGGGGATCCCTGAGCAGCCCCTGTGTGGCTTTAGCCAGGGCTATAGTGAAAATCCTACAGCTGCTTGGAATCACCAATTACATGGACTGCAACATGCTGGAGGAACCTGCCTTCCATCCAAGCATTAAAGATTATTCCAATTGTCCAACCATCCTTCAAGTGCACCTTAGTGCTGAATTTGTTGGTGGTTATGACATCCTTCTCCAGATACATCAGAAAGAAGTGGAAGTGGAAGAACTGAAAAATTTGGCAATTCTCTCAGCACTTTTAATACAAAGAAAGATAAAAGCAAAAAAGCATGCAAGAGTCCTCTTGAAAATGTCAAATTTTTTAGTGTCAAAGACTGATTGCCAGAACAGTGTTGTTACTGGTTCTCTCTGTCTCTGTCTCTGTCTCTGTCTCTCTGTCTCTGTCTCTGTCTCTGTCTCTGTCTCTCTCTCTCTCTCTCTCTCTCTCTCTCTCTCTCTCTCCCAGAATAAAACTCTTTGCACTGATGCTAAATAGCATTTAAGTGATTTTAGTTTTTGTATTGTGTTTTAGGCTAAGAATATTCTATTGTAAATATAATTATAACTACTGTACTATAATAATTAAATAATATGCTATGACACAAATGTAAAAGAAAAATCATTGTTTTATCATCTCATACTCTTTGCCTAATGCAAAAGTAAACCAAAATATTTTGAATTTTTCTAGTCAGTTACTACCATCATACTTATCACTGACTCTGTTTGTGTATCACTAAGATCCAAAGGAAATATATGTATCCTTTTTAAGTAAAATGATGGATAAGGTGAACAATAATGATTGCTAGTTTTTTTAAAGCAATAAACAAAACTGCCAACAGAAAAATTAAATTATGTAATTCTTAGAATCATTTATCACTTTTTTCCATCACTTCACCATAATCACTACTCAGTGAGAAACCACATAAAACTCAGGACCATTTTTAGAATTATTTTTCTCTTTTATGGATTCCCAAAGCCAAATAATTCATTACTTGGTATACAACCTACTGGTGATATGCTTCTCTGTCTTTAGCAATGAACCTTGGACAATATAAATGTTCTGTCATTGGGATCATATCAAAATATTTTTAGCATGTAAAAATCTCTCTTCACTTATGCTCTGGGTCACCTTCATACTTCAATGAGCCATCAAAGCAGGACTTTTGTGAAGGGTCTAGAATTATTTGGATGGAATTTAGATAGACATTCATGCCAAGCTTTATGCAAAGTAGTTTTTCCTTCCAACTATTAGCAGTATTATAAGAGATGATTCTATTCATAATCTTCTAGCAAAGTCCTCTTCTAAGACTAGAACTATTTTCATTTTGTCACTTATTTTAGCTCTTATTTACTATAGTTCTTTGTGTGGCAAGGTTATTGTGATGCTTTCTGAGCTCTTTAGACCTCCTTGATGTAGTGATATTTTACACATTTAAATATCTATTAAAAATGGTTATAGTCTTGCAAAATGCCTTTCTTTTCTCCATGCCCAAATTTTTCAATAAATAATAACTTGTTTGAATAGGTCAAGTAGGAAACTAGAAAATATTAGAAGTATTTCTTCTTATCTTTTCTTCTAATTTGACTTTATTGTCATTGTTGTTATTAATTTTGCTTTTAATAAGTCGATTATTTGACCATAACCAATCAATTCAAAAATGACTCCCCTATAGGTAACTAGCCATTTCTTGCAAGGTGTAATCAATATAATTTTACAATGTTGTTCAGTGCTGCCTACAAATCAACATTTCTAAGAAAGTTTACTTTTAGACAATCTAGAAACCCAACATATCATACTCTGTAGAGAGTTATGTAAACCAGAGTCTATACAGCATAAAAAAATCCATGAATTACGTATGGTTATTGACATGGTTTCCCTTTCCCCCTGACTAAAGTCAGTTATGAATTCTTTCCCCATAGTAATCCCCTCTCTTCCACTCCTTCATGTTATAGAAAACACTGATGAATACTCCTGTTCCAAGGTGTTTTCTCTTTCCCTTCTCATTTTTTGTTTTGGCCAAATGGAAGTCCAAAGCCAGACTGTCTTCAATAGCCAGTGACAGCAACTAGGAGAAAGGGGGATGAAAGAGATAAGAATAAACTGATAGCTTCTCCAATATTCCATGAACTGTTGCCATTCTTGCAATCCCAGCATATCTCCACCACATAATATCATTTTATCGCCTCTTTAGAAAGAACCTATAGTAACCTCAACTTCTTTAAGGAAATTATTTTCCCTGTTTTATAATCGAGGAAAATTGAGGCCGAAGTTAAACAATTTTTCCAGAATCAAACAACTAATAAATATCTAAGGTAAAATTTAAACTTGAGTTTTCCTGAATCCAAGCCAGCATCCTATGTACTATACCACTTAGCTGCCTAATATGAAAAATAACATCTAAATGCTAACATTTTTACAATGAGGAAAAAAACTAGTTATTCTAATAAATACAATTGTCCTCTTCCTTCTTTTATTTTAAATAGTCCTAAATAGCAATAAAAGAAACAAATTTAAAATACTAATCTCAAGAAGGAGTAAATGAATTCATCCCTATCTGCAGATGACTAGTGGTTTAGTTAGAAAATCCTAAGTATCATAAAAAAATATATCTTCCAAAATTACTAATCTTCTATGCAGCAATCACAAATCTCAAGGGAAAATTTTAAAATGTATAATTTACTAATTAATAGCATTTCTGGACTTCAAAAACAATAAAACATTTTGGTACTATTTTTTAAAGAATAAAAGTAGATAAATGGAACATGGAGAAGATAAGCAAAAATCAGGAAGGAAATGGAACATAATAGTCAAATATTCAGTAAACCCACAACCATAAACTATTTGTGGAAGGGTTCTTTATGATATAAAAATGCTAGAAAAACTAGAAATCAATGCAAGATAAAGAAAAATGTTTACAGTTACATCTTATTGTATGTATCACATTAATTTCCAAATAGACTCTATCTATTTAAAAAACTACATCATAATAAAGAGGATGAAAAAGCTAACAAGTATCTTTCATAACTATGGTTGGAGAGTATTTATTAGAGATATTTTGTTCATCAATGTTCATAAAAATAAAATGAATAATAAAAATTGTGCTAAATTGAAAACTTACACTAACCAAATCATTACATCTAGGATAAAAAACTATCATCTTTGAAAAAATTATGTTAAATATCTTTGATAAAACCCTGATATTCAAAACATATAAGTAATTCATAAAAATATGCAAGACCAAGAACCATTCCCCAACAGATTAGTGTTCAAAGGATATGAATAGTGATCAAAAGGGAATTCAAAACCATTTCTAACCACATGAATCATAGCTCTAAATCACTAATAAGAGAAATGTAAATGAAGACATATTTGAATTTTCTGCTTATAACAAGAGAACAAAACAAAAACTTGAAATAGTCAATGTCATAGTTGCTGTGAGAAGTAAAGAACCAGAATTTACTGTTATTAGAGTTTTGCATTTATTGAAATGATGAAAATAATGAAATAGTTTATAAAATTTTTCCCAGAGATAAAGCACTATTGGTCATATATACCAAAGAAATAAAAAAATGAGAAGAAAATCCATACATATGTAAAAGTCAAAAAGTCATCAAATATATATGAGTATAATAATATGAATTAAAAGGAAAATTGAGGCCAAATAATGAATAATTATAATATCAATTGCATTAACCAATCCTGGACTCTAGATAAAGAGATTAAGAATTTTTGTAAGAAAACTGAAACATTCTAAGTATTAAATAGTTCATAAGCTGTTAAACACAATCTCAGTGTTGGTCTAAATGTTTTTCCTTCTTAAAAAAGAAGACAAAATGGTAGGGAACAGAAATGAGGGGAAAGATATCTAAAGATTACTGTGATATAATAACATAAGGCGTCATTAAATTTTACATTAAAAAACACTGCAAAATAAAAATTCCAATAATACTATTTCCTTTTTTTTTTTGAGGGCTCATCCACACTTCCTTTCTCCTCGATTAATTGGTGTACCCTGGGCTCAGATTCCAGGAGAGTAATGATGAGGAGTGAAGAAAATTTTAATAAATGGGTCTTCCTGACAAATGAAAGTCCTATGAGCACTCCTCCATCCCGGTCTCCTTCCACCTCTGAAAATGTTTCCACCTTTTCTTTTGCCTCTGCTACCACTTGCTGCCACCTGTTGTTTGTATACAAAGTTCTTCTTTTAGAAAGGCCATTCAAAAAAAGAACTCAATCTCACCTATCATTCCTAATCTCCTGATCTTCACCAGTTTGGAAAATTTTCTATAATTTTATTTTCATACTTTCAGCTTTGGTAAGGATTTTCTAAATGACATTGTGTCTGCTTTGAATTAGAATTTTCAAGCTTTCTCATCGTATGATTTAAGATCAAAATGACTGTCTTAAAAACCCTTAAAGACATATTTACTCACTTTTCCATTTCTTCCTAAGGCATTTTTAAAAGACTCTAAATAGTGGTTTTTGAAGCATTTTTCTCTCTTAGTGCTTAAAGAATTATTTGTATTTATAACTTTGAAGTGGATGATTATGTAATTTGGAAATTTGAATATCAGATTTCTCCACACTTGTACCTTATGAATTTTTTATGCTTGTGGAGTGCTGCCTAGTCTTGACCTCTTTAGGGAATTGTCTCCAATTATTTCTTCAAATATGGTATTGTGTGTGCACTTTTTTTTAATGCCTTCCAGAACTTTAATAAATCTATTTAATCTTTAGTTCTTTACCATCCAAATTTGTAGCCTTTCTGCATTTTCATGTTATTTTTGAATTTTGAAACTTCAGAATTTGATTTTGTTATATTATCCTAGCTACATTTCTTTTACAGTTTGATGTTTCCATTGCTGTTTGTAATTTTGACTCATTTTCCTTTTTCATACTTCTTCCCTTTATATTTCCTTCAATAGTTTTTTGTAGCATAATATTTGGTAAAATCTCAAACACATACTATTTGGGGAAGGGTTCACTTTTTTTTTAACATTTATTAATATTCATTTTTAACATGGTTACATGATTCATGCTCCTCCTTTCCCCTTCAACCCCCCCCGC
>NC_058130.1:78429327-78478554 GCF_016433145.1 Gracilinanus agilis | reverse complement strand
CAATGGCTTTCCAATTGTTTAGATCCAGTTTTATTTGTTTGGAACGTATTTTGTAGTTGTTTTCATATAATTGCTGTGTTTGTTTTGGTAGGTAGATTCCTAAGTATTTTATATTGTCTAGGGTGATTTTGAATGGTGTTTCTCTTTCTACTTCTTGCTGCTCTAGTGTGTTGGAAATGTATAGAAATGCTGATGATTTATGTGCATTTATTTTGTATCCTGCAACTTTGCTAAAGTTGTTGATTATTTCTACAAGCTTCTTAGTTGATTCTCTAGGATTTTTTAAGTAGACCATCATATCATCTGCAAAGAGTGATAGCTTAGTCTCCTCCTTGCCCACTTTGATACCTTCAATTTCTTTTTCTTCTCTAATTGCAACTGCTAGTGTTTCTAGTACAATGTTAAATAATAGAGGTGACAATGGGCATCCTTGTTTCACTCCTGATCTTATTGGGAAGGAAGGGTTCACTTTTTGATAAAACATCAAAAGCATTCAAAATGAATGCAAAGCAAGGGAGCAATATTTACAACAACATCTTGTATGTACTGTAATAATTTCTAAATGGAACCTACATATAAAAAACTACTTTATAAAAAAGTGGACAAAAATAATAGCAAATATCTTTCACAACTATGACTGGGAGAGTATTTCTTAAACAGATTATATTTATATATTTGTAAAGATATATTTATTTCCATTTTCCCAATCTTCTTTTTGCTTTTTGTTCACTAGGCTTGAATATTTAAGTACTTCCATCTGTTTATCAACCAATTAATTTTCTGTTAGCCATTTCTTCTGGTACTGAGTGACTAAATTTCTGTAGTAATATACCTTGATCTTCTATATTTAAGAATTTGTCATATTACAGTTTTTCTTTGACTTATTCATTGTTTGAGGGGAATGATTCTTCTCTCTACCCTCATGCTGTCATTATTTCTGGTTTTATTTCTTCATCAATAGTTCTCAGAGAAGATGACCTTGCATTTAAGATGACTCCTGAGATGGATGTCAAAGAGACGATGGTAGTAGAGGAACAAGAGGGACTTATGATCCTCTACTTTTTTCTGAGATTTCAAAAAATTAAGTCCATATTTTAAGGACAAAAATTTGCCACCCTTAATGAAAATCCAATAAATAAGTGTAAGTTGTGAAAGCCATGAAAAAAAAGGACTTTCCAGAGATATTTTGAGTAATGACAGCCATGAGAAAACTTTGAAAGGAAAAATAATTATTTGGATGTACCAATTTTATTATGTATATTAAGACAGTTATTTATATAGCCAAACCTCAGATTTAGAAGCTGATTCATTATAAATAAAGATCCCAATAGTAGCCAAATCACAGAAATATTAAATTGGGCCACCTAGTAATTAATATATGATCAATGCCTCACCAGGACCAAATTCTCTCCAAGGTAATGTCAACCTTCTTTCAAAGACTTAAGGACATGATTGATGGATATAATGACTGTGTTTGTACTATAATATAATAAGCATATATACAGCTAAATAGTAACAAGTTGCTATGATTTTGTGTAAATCAATTAAATTCAAAAGATGTTTATTAAGTGACTACTTTGGGTGAAACCTGCTAGGCACAGGGAAAAAAACTGGGTCGGTGGCAGGACACTTTCTAGTAGGTAGTAGTCTACCTACTAGGAGCATCTATTATACCTATAATTCCATTTTTCCCCATGATAAACTTTTGCTACTCTCCTTTCACTGGCTGACTTCCCAGCAGCCTGATCCTTGAATTTTATTACAAAGCCTGGTTGTTTTAATCTGATTCTTTTTCTGTGATACATGGTTCTCTCATTCCAGTGTAAGTTCATTCAAGTATAGTTCCCTCATTTTAAATTAATCGACTGCTTTCAACATCACCGAGATTGAAATGGTGATTGTGTATTATTTACCTTCTTAATAAAAAAAAAAATTCTGCCTTCAGAGGCATGATCTGCGGAAATGGCTTACTTTTCTTTGTGAGGAATTGAAGTATGTGATGTGTTCAACTGACAGCAATGTCTGTTTCTACATTTATTTTCCTGTGGCCATTACTTTATTTAAATGTGATTGCTTTCTGTGTCTTATTTTGTTTTAGCGATATTCCCATTAGATTTGCACCCTACGAGGTAGAGACAGAGCTGCAGGCTGCTTCGGATACTCAAAGGTTTCTTAAGATCTTTCATGTTGAAGTATTTCTCTTTCGATGTCAGAGAGTGCAATGAGCAGCCAGGTAGCTCGGTGGATAGAGCATAGATGTCTCATCCTGAGTTCAAATCTGCCCTCGGACACTTAGTAGATGAGTGTCACTGGAAAAAAAAACATTAAATCCCATTTGCCTCAGTTTCCTTATCTTTAAAATAAATTTGGATAAGGAAATAGCAAACCACTCTATTATCTTTGGCAAGAAAACCCCATAGTGGCCATAACAAGGAGTTCATCATGATGGAAAAATAATACAATAATAACAAAGCATTGAATAGAGAGCTAGACCTGGAGTAAAGAAAACTTGAGTTCAAAGCTAGCCACAGACACTTGTTACCTTTATGATTCTGGGACAGTCACTTAAATTCTAACTGTATCAGTTTCCTAAACTGTAAAATGTGGATAACAATGTCTGCTTCCTAGGATTGCTGTAAAGATAAAATGAGATAATATTTGTAAAGCACAGGGCCTGACACAGTAGGAACTTAAGAAAATTTTATACTATAGTTTTTTAATATAATTTTATATAATATATTTATACTATAGTTTTTATATTGTTTTATATAAACTAAAAGCTTTTTGATACTATATCATTAGATAAAAACACATATAGATATATACACACTAACATATATATTCATGTATAATTCCTTCATAAATATAGGAAATGATTTGTTCTTCCACTAAATTATTTTGGAGAATCATATTATTTAATTTCCAATTAGTTTTTGGGTTGCTTCTCCATGTATTCTTACTAATAACTATTTTTATTGCATTGTGATCTGAGGTTACATTTATTATTTCTGCTTTTTTGCATTTGTTTGCCAAGTTTCTCTTACATGGTCTATCTTTGTGAATGTTCCATGTGCTGCCGAAAAGAAGGTGTATTCCTTTTTGTCCCTATTTATTTTTCTCTATATATCTATTAACTCTAATTTTTCTAGGGTTTCATTCACCTCTCTTATCTCTTTCTTATTTATTTTTTTGGTTTGATTTATCTAGATCTGATAGGGGAAGGTTGAGGTCCCCCACTAATATGGTTTTGCTATCTATTTCATCCTTGAGCTCCCCTAGCTTCTCCTTTAGAAATTTGGAAGCTATACCATTTGATGCATACATATTAAGTACTGATATTTCTTCATTATTTATTTTGCCTTTTATTAGGATATATTTACCTTCCCTATCTTTTTTAACCTTATCTATTTTTACTTTGGCTCTGTCAGAGATCATGATAGCCACCCCTGCCTTCTTTTTCTCATTTCAAGCCCAAAAGATTTTGCTCCATCCTCTCATTTTCACTCTATGTCTGTCTGTCTCATGTGTGTTTCTTGTAGACAACATATGCTATTCTGACCAACAAGGAGGAACCAGAAGTAAAAGTGACATGGACTTTCCCAGAATACAATCACTCTTTCATAGACCCATGGCAAATAAGGAAAGCAAAGTCAGCATAGCACCCTAGGGTGCTGTCAGGGATTTGAGAGAAAGGATAAGTAGGATCCCGTGGGCTAAAATTCCATTGAGGAAGGGCGCCAAGAAAGGAAAGATAGCTCTCAAGAATGAGAATGTCAGGATGTTAGTTTAAACAATTTTGTGCAGGAGGAGAAAAGGGAGAAATCTCTTTGGGAGCACTTCAAACATCTTTGACATACAGAACATTGAAGCAAGAACAAGATCAGATAATGAGTACAACAGCATGATATGGTACTGTAAGAAAAGAGTCCAGACTGCTAAAATTTAGAATGAACTAAAACTTGGATAAAATATTAAGGTCCACCTAAAAGCCCAGAGTAATTATATTAAGAAAATGAGGAAGAACAAAAAAATGGTAAGATCAATGCTTGATGATTATGTCAACCTAAAAAGTAACTCACAACTAACCAAATAATCCTATGAGACAAGTCTTAAATCAAGACAAAGGAGACTTGGATCACAGATGACACAGAGGACCAATGGCTCTGGGAGGACAGTCTTGGGAAAGCTGCCATTGCTGGGAATCCCTGCTGAACTGAAAAAGGCAAAGTGCTTATATAGATTTTTGGAGAAGAGGGAAGAGCATAGGCCCATTCATCTTGGGCACAAGGAAACACTAGGCAGAGGAGTAAGAAGTTTACAATGGCTTTCCACTTGGGTGATTGAAAGGTGCTTGTGATTTGATTGTCTTAGCTGAATGTTTGGTTTAGGTGACCGAAAAGACACTTCAGAGTTTATTGTTCTGTCTAGGACAAAGGATCTGTCTGGGATTTTCCAGAAGATCAGGTTGTTAGAGACAAGGGTCAGTTTGGGTTTCAGAAAACAAGGTCATCAATTATATATGACAAAAAGTCGGGGGAAATGACTTAACTCTTACTTCTGTTTTTCTTTCCCATCCTGCCATTGGGAAAATAAACTTTGATCTGGGGGAAAAACATCAGTGGAAATCAGAAAAAAGATAAAACTCAAATAAAGTACATCTGACTATGATGAGTTAAAGTCTCTAGGTCTGAGTGAAATTACATTCCAGGAAACTGTAAGATCTGTCAGATGACTGCTGAGGCACTTTGGGTGATTAATGAAAGATCTTGTTTTTTTGAAAGGAGGACCTCTTAACCAAAGAAGTGCAAAAGTTGTCATCATTTTTCAAAATGGGAAGAGAATGTGAGTTTAATTTCACATTTAGTTGATGTGTTGATTTGATGTTCTTTTTTTCTTTTTTACTCTTTGTAATAAAGGGGAGGCAGCTAGGTGGAAGAGTAGATAAAGCACCTGGACTGGAGACAGGAAGACTCATCTTAGTGAGTTTAAATCTGGCTTCAGCACTTAGTGGCTCTGTGACCTTGGATAACTCACTCAACCCTGTTTGTCTCAGTTCCTCAGCTATAAAATGAGCTAGAGAAGGAAATAGCAAACCATTCTAGTGTCTTTGCCAAGAAAACTCAAATGGGACGGGCAATGAAGAGTCAGATGTGACTGAAAATAAGGGGTGGTCCTCTCAAGAGAAAAGAGATAAAAAGGGAAATGAAGATGAAATAAATACCAGAGACGTTAATAAACTTAAAGAAAAAAAACATGGCTACATCAAGAACACCTTAGCTAGGACAATTCCAAGGGACTTGGGACTAAAAGGGATATCTACTACCAAGAAAGGAACAGAGTCTGAATTCAGATGAGAATATATCGTTCATCATTATATTTTCTCCATGACTTTTTCTCTTGTGTAAGCTATATGTCTCTCATTTCATACCATAACAGAGAAATATTAATTATATAGTAATAATAATATATGTAGAACCTGTATCATATTACCTGCTTTCTTGAGAAAAAGAGAGAAATGGGGAGAAAGAGAATCTGTGTAATCTATAAAAATTTAAAATTTAACAAAACACCTCAATATCATTCAATTAGTACTCACTAAGTGTCGGGCACTGTATCTAGTGCTGAGAATATACACACAGAAAGGAAGCAATCCTTGACCTCATGCCAGATTAATCTCCTTTCTATTGTTAACTAGACTAGGTTACTAGACTGGTTTGTGAGGAAAGATTGTTTACCTAGCTCTTTGTAAATCATCTCCTGCTCTCCTTGGGGACTAGATGGAGAAATATAGCCTGAGAAATAGCACAATTAGCTAGAGTTGGAAGTGGTAGAATGACAGTCCAAAGAAGAGTCTTTTGATAGTTTAATATCAATTCAGACCTGGGTCTCCTAGGACGATTGCCAGAGACTCATTATTATTGAGGGGAAAGGCAGAATAGATCTCTTCTTTTATGTCTTCTATATCCAAGACTTGCCCCCTTTACCAGTGATTAGCAAAGAAAATCCATTTGTTCAAATCATAGCAGAACAGAAATAAGAGTATATATTAGATATAGTGACTAGACAGAGTGAAGGAGCTCTTTCATTGAGAGTGAGATAACTCAACTCAACCAAGAGAGAGTTCTAGATTTCACTTATGAGGAAGTTCACACAGTCTTTCATGGAGTAATATGGGGATTGGAACATGATGGAATTACCTGGTCTTCATATATCCCCACCATCAGCATCCTGATATGGAGTTGGCCTCTTCTTCACTGAAGAGTCTTGAAGAGGACTGAAAAAAGTGGAGCTCTTCATTTTTGTTCTCCATCCCTTATTCATCCATTTGTACTAATAAGGGGAGTCCCAATGCAATGGACTTTGGGACAGGAGTTACATTGGCATAGTATATAAGATAGATCCTTAAGACAAAGAAGTTCTTTGACGTTATAATCCAGCTAGGAAGCAAGTTATTTTTAAAAATAAGTAATAATTCATGTCAATACATGCAAAGATCCAAGGGTATTAAAAAAAACACAGAAATTTAGAGGAGGAAATAATCACCAGAAGACTGGTGAAGTACTCAAGGCTAGTCCTTAAACAATTGGAGAGTAGGTGAGAGAGGGCAGAGTTTGGGCAAGGATAATGTTGTTTGCAAAGGCACTCACGTAGGAATTATTTTACATTTGGAAAATGAAGAATAGAAAAATTTGGGAGAAAGAGTATCTAAGTAGGGTCATAGCAGACAAAGGCTTGAAGAAATAGGACAGAATATCAACTAATTCCTATTCTTTCCATTAGAACAATCCAATCACAATTCTTTTTTGAAGACAGAGTCCTTTTTTATCCAGTAATCTTTTCACTTCAGAGTGAAAGGGAGATTTGATCATTAAATTATGAATCAGAGTTAAACTTTACTAGTAAAAACTAGTTCATTTGTTAAACCAATAGAAGTTAAGTACCTATTTTGTAAAGCAATATACTAAGTGCTGAGAGAGACAAAAATTTTAAATAAGACATACTCCTGGCTTCCAAGAACAAACTCAGAAAACTGTTCAGTTTAGTAAGTATTTATTCACTGCCTCCTGTGCCCAAATCAGTTCCTGACCTCAAGGTACTGATATTTTACTTAAAGTATATGTATTTTAAAAGATAATCAACAAATTCCTCTGACTTTCTAGTAATGAACCTTTGGCAAACTATGTGCTGGGGGTAACAGCATGCATGCCCACAGAGAGGGCTCTGAATGCCCCCTTTGACATGCCTGCCATAGGTTCACCACCACAGGACTAGGATAATGCTCTCAACTCAGGAAAGACAAGTACTTTCAAGTTCATATTAAAAATTCTCTCTCCTATTTTCTTTAGTGAGTGGCCTAAAGTAGTAGTAGAAAACACAAAACAGAATGGATTCTTGCCAGTCACATATTGACTTAGCAAATCACAAGTTAACATTATCTATGTTGTATTAGATTTCAAAAAAATTTTAATATTTACCAACTATATTTTAATCTAGTTTAGGCTGCACTTGGGAGTTTTACCCATAATTTTTACCTCTATCCTACAGGAAATGTTGCAATTCAATTTTCCACTTGCTGAAATAATGCCCAATACTTTCTATTTTTTACCAACTGAAACCCATAAGTAAAAATTTGAAATTACCCTAAGTAAATAACATCACATGAGAAAAAGTATTTTTTCATAAAATATATTTCATTTGATAAATTCAGAAGCACAAAGATATTAGAAACTGAGACCTGGATCCATTTCTTTTATTATGTGATTCATAGATGTGATTCATGGATGGGTAGCATTTCTTTGGAAGCTTCCTTTTTCAGAGGTTTTTTTTTTAATCTTTTAAAAATATTTTATTTTTTCCAATTAGTGTAAAAGTATTTAACATTCAGTTTAAATTTTTGATTTCCAAATTCTCTTCTTCCTCTATCCTCTACTTTAGATGACAAGTAAGTTGATACAGGCTGTCCATATGCAGTCCTAATTTCTAAGAAATGCTGTAAAAGAAAACAGATTTTAAAATAAGAAAAAAGGTATTCCTCAATTTGTATTCAAACTTTACCAGTTCTTACTCTGAAAGTAGGTAACTTTTTTATTGTCAATTCTTAGAATTGTCTTAGGTAATTTTATTGCTGAGGATGTTAAATCATTCACAGTTGATCATAACACAATATTGCTATTATTATGTGTTCTTCTGGTTCTGCAAACTTCATTTTGCATCAATTTATTTAAGTCCAGGTTCTTCTGAGAGCATCCTGCTCATCATTTTTATAACAAAATGGTATTTTATTACAACTATATACTATGATTTGTTCAGGTATACCCCTATTGATGGGCATCCCCTCAATTTACAATTCTTTGCCACCACAAAAGAACTGTTATAAATAGTTTTGTACATATAGGTCCTTTTCCTTTTGGTTTTGTTCTCTCTAGGACACAGACCTATTACTGGGTCAAATTATGTACATTTTAATACCTTTTTGGTCATAGCTCCAAATTGCTCTCTAGAATGGTTGGATTAATTCACAAATCCACTTACAATGCATTAATATCCCAATTCTCCCTCATGCCCTCTTAACATTTGCAGTTTTGCTTTTCTGTCATATTAACCAGTCTGACAGGTATGAAGTGGTACCTCAGCATTGTTTTAATTTGATTTCTGTCATCAAGTGATTTAGAACATTTTTACATAATTATAGTTTTGATTTCTTCTTCTGAAAACTTCTTGTTCACATCCTTTGACCACATATCAATTGGTAATGCCCTATATTTTTATAAATTTGATTTGATTCTCTGTACATTTGAGCAATGAGGCGTTTATCAAGAGAAAGTTGGTAAAAAATTTGTTTCCATTTTTTTATTTCCTTCTAACATTGCCTGCATTGGTTTTGTTTGTGCAAAGCTTTTTAATTTAATGTAATCAAAATTATCCATGTAGCATCTTATAATATTCTTTAACTCTTGTCTAATCATCCTTACATTTGATAAACTATTACATCTCCTTTGATTTGCTTATGGTGTCATCCTTTATGTCTAAATCATTTACCCATTTTGACCTTATGGTGTATATATAGTGTAAAATTTGGTTTATACCCAGTTTCTGCCGAATTGCTTTCCATTTTTATAGCAGTTTTTATTGAATAGGGAGTTCTTGTCATAAAAGCTTGGAAATCTACATTTATCTAATAGTAGTTTAGTACAATCATTTACTAATGTGCATCGTATACCTAATCTATTCCACCTATCCACTAAGTGATTCCTCAGCCAGTACTAGATTGTTTTGATGATTACTACTTTGTCATACAGTTTGAGATCTGGTACAGCTAAGCCATCTTCCTTCACTTTTTTACTTTTATCTTTATTATATGCAACATATTAGGAGAGTCACTTCACTTTAGAGTGTAAAGATTAAAATTGGGGACTCTGGCTATAGATTTTAATATTTGTTATGATTTATTGATAGAAAGGAGAAGGGAAAAATGAGAGAGAAAGTACAGGTAGATTGATCTCAGAGAAAGTTTATCCTAATCTAGCTTCTCCATTATGTTGCATGCCCTGCAGCAGCCCCAACCAGTAACCACATGGAAGTAAAAGAGAGCTCCTGCTTCTTGGTTCAGGACTCATATACTCTCCTGACTCCAATCTCTGTAGTGGCATTGACCCTGATGGCCAGGGGATGTACAGGGAATACTTAAGCTGATGCCAGACATTTAGGCTATTATCAGGGCACGCTAGGCTGGTGTGGATGCCATGAAGGGGGATGAAGTTATTTTTACTCACACAAGAGGACTTCAGTTTCTTCATCTTCAAAATGAGTGAGTTGGACTTCATGGCTTTTGGGGTCCTTTCTAATTCTAAGACCTTAGATTTAGAAATGAAAGAGACTCATCCTCCATCTTAGCCACTATGATCTTAGATAAGGCCACAGAATTTATGTAGTACTTCCACACACTCCTTGTTTTTGTACATGAGGAAGATGAAGCCAAAAGAGAGGAAGTGACTTACCCAGGGTAACACAGGTAGTATGAGGTCCTCTGATTGCCAACCTTATACTCTTTACCCTCATTTTTTTAATTCAGTTTCTTTTCATTCAGTTTTTTCATTTTTTTCTTTCATTCATTTTTTTTTCATTCAGTTCAATATGTTGGGTTTTTTAAAAATTTTAAATTCACATTAATATACTCTTGAACCCAAAGTTTAGCTGTTTCATGAATTTTGACAAATCCTAATTTGCATATGAGATGGCCCATCTACAAAACTGGCCGCTTTCATTTATGCAATATAATATAGAAACACATTTTTAGGGCACAACTCAAATAAAAATGCATAGCTTCAGTTGCTCCATATTTAAAAAAGCATCTCCCTTTCAGCATGAGCTGCTGTCAATCCTTTTCAGAAAAAAAAATGTCACCTGAAAAACTATACTCATTTCCCAAGAACTCATGGTTCAGAGAAAAAGTAACAGGCTTCAAGGCTTTTGTCTCCTTGGTCAGTTTGAATATTGCTCTACTCAGCAAAGGCTGAAAGTTATTACTACTTGATGATCTGTAATGAAGAAAATGGTAGAACCAGGAGGGTTTTGGGGAAACATGTGCCTCACTCCCTAAAACAAGTGGCATGAATTGCCATTCCTCTCCCTAGATCCTCTAACAGCTTGGGAATCAGCTAAGTGTATTGACAAGGCCTGAACTCACTTGTAGAATGGATTAAGAATGCCAGAGAGGAAGCTAAAGGCTGTCATTTATTCTAACATGAGGGTAAATAAAACAAATGCCATAGGCTCAAATCCTACCTTCAACTTTTGCTGTGTGAATCCAGTTAAGGTATTTAACCTTCTTAAGCCTCAGTTTCTTCATTTGTAATATTTTAAGGTTTGCAAAGCACTTTACAAATGTCTCATTTTATCCTTAGGACAACCTTGAGGGATAAGAGGAAGGTGGACAGGATGGCCCTTCTATCTCTAAATCTATAATCCCATAAAGCCTATATATCCATCCAGATTATCAGAAGCCCCCAAAACTTCCCATCATTTGAAACAAAAATCATATGAAACATATAAAATCAGACCATGACTGATTTTAAATAAAAGATGCTCTGAAATGCTTTTATTGTGTGATGATTGATACTATATCTGCTGTAACAACCTGTACTCCTTCCAAAATGAAAGCATAATAGTCCACAAACACTTTTACATGCATACTCTATGTTGGGTTGTTGCTAAGTAAAAATGGAGAGATAAAAATGCCCTCTTCCCTAAAGGGCTTTATATTCTAATAAATGAGATAATATGGAAATAAGTATATAGAAGACATATAAGATTACATATAACACAATAACAATAATAATCTTATTTAGTATTTATATTGCACTTGGCCAAGTGTTTTATAAATATTAATGTATATTAAAAATGAAACTTCAATGATTTCATCAGGGCATATATATAACTGACTAAGGCAGATGTCAGTCCTTCTGTGACTTAGTAGATGGTATTCAATGGTGTTGTGGCCAAAAATTTCACTACTTTAGGATGAGCTTCTTTGCAGTTAAGGAGTCCAGACTTCAGATGGCAGGTCCATGATCCCTCCCCAGACCCATTCTCAAAATGTTTTTAGCCTGGTAGAACTTGTGTTCCAAAGTTAGTTTAATCATGGAGAAACCCAGGGCTTCATTCATGCTGGGATAAGGCATCTGAGAATGACATGAGTGGAGCCAACAGAGATCTTTTAAAAAAGGTTTAATTAAGAGGAAACCGGTGAGAAATATCTGGCTTACTTTTTAGTAGTAAATGGATATTTCTATTTCTTCGAATACATCCAGTAAAACTTTAAAGCAAAACTTATTCTGAATTGCCAAGAGAAACCTGTGATTTTTACACCGTATCATTAGGACATGAGAAATGGTTCTGCATGAGCCAAAAGTAGACTTGATTTAGTTTGGCCTTTTAGTCTTTAGTATCTAAAATTGTGAGAACTGATGAGTCACCAAAGATAGGAAACTGAAAGGGCAGTTTTTGTGAGATCTTCTCCAAGCAGGCAGCTTGGCAGGGGGTGAGGTGAGTGAAGGGGACCTTTGAAGAGGAATGAGGAGAGAGGCAGGAAAATGCTCGCTGAGTTCATAAAGGTCTATTCCACACAGCCACATAAAGCATTCTTTCTGCTTAGAAAAGATTTGATAGTCCCACAGTGCTCAGTTATTAAGGAATGCCTTAGCTGTTCCCTTTGACTGGGAAAATAACTACTTAGGCAAAGAGAGAAAGAAGGAATTCTCAGAAATCCATCTACTCTGTCTTGACCTATCCTCACACCCCTTAACATAAGTAAACATTTTTAGGACTTCTTAGGAGGGCAATGTACCAAGATAATCCATGCTGAAAAGACACCAACAGCTCTAAAATGAGTTAGACTACACTCTGCCTTCCCAGCTTTGCTGGAAAAAGACACAAGAACATATGGGCATGAAAATTTCTGAGGCTGGATTGATGGAGAAGAGTGGACATGAGGAAGGACTTTGGGTTTGGAAGACCTTGTGATTGAGGAAAAGGAAAGACTTTATCAATGCTTTGTATAAAACCATTGATTACATTGTCATAAAATTTTCAGCCTACCCAAAGCTTGAAGGGATAGCTAGCATACTGAACAAAAGGATCAAAAAAGATCTTGATTGGCTAAGGTTCCTGGACTGAAGCTAATGAGATGAAATTTAACAGGTATAAATGTTGAAGTTTCACAGTTGCATTCAAAAAATTGAGCTCAGCAGTGGAGGTTAAAGATCCATGTGGTTTTCCCAAAAAAAGGTTTTAGTGGTCTGTAGCCTCAACAGGAGTGAACATCAGATAATGTGGCAGCCAAAAAAGCTGAGGTAATTTTAGGGTTGTGTTGAAAGGCATAACTCCCAGGAGCTTGGGGATTCTTTCTACGCTCCATCATCTGACCCTATCTAGAGTATTATATTGAAATACGAATACCACAGTATAAGAAAAACACTAATAAACTTGAGAGTGTCCAGAACATGGCAACAAGGCTAGTGAAGTCACATAAGTCCATGTAATATGAGAATCAGCTTAAGGAATTGGAGTTGTTTAATCTTGAGGGGAAAAGGTAGAGATGGAATATTAAAGGAGAGGCACACAATAGAAGTTCAAATATTGTAAAATCTGCCATATGGAATTGAGATCAGAGTGTTCTGTCTGACTGGAAAAAGCAGAATGAGGAGCAATGAATGAGAATTGAAAAAAAGTCAAGATTTGATATCAAGAAAAATTGCTTAATAATTGAGATCCAAAAGTGAAACTGTCTGCCTCAAGAAATAGTAGATTCTCTCTACTTGATGTCTTGAAACAAAAAAAAAAAAAAAGAATGATCATTTATTGGACATGTAATAATCAAGATTCCTTTCCAAGTAGTAGTTGGTCTTAAATGGCTGCCTAGATTCTTTCCAAATCTCCAATTCTATAATTTTGAGTGGAAAACAATATCAGCAAATGCAGTGCACAGGAAAATGGGAGAACTACAAATTGTGACCCAGGCATGGATGCTGGCTTTGGAAATGAGAAAGCGGACTGCAGAGACTGTTGATGCTAGGCTGAGAGTGAAGAAAGAGCAACATAACAAACCACTAGATCCAGGAGGAGCCATCCTTGGGTCACTCCCACTATTTCTTGCCTTTATGCTTATAATGGTACTAAAAAATGGCAGAGAAAAATCATGCATCCATTCTGACTGGGTCCACTACAAATTTATATTACATAACTTCAAATGGGCCCTTGCTGTTGCTAAGCAATCCTATTATACCTCCTTTATCCACTTTCTATCTTATCCTCCATATAGTTCTTCTAATCCTCTCATTCCTCCCTCTTCCCCAACTCTCTCAGCTGAGAACCTGGCCTCAAACTTAGCAGAAAAAAATGAGGGCATTTGCTCCAACCTCCCTCTTCTCCCATCTTCTTCACTTCTTGTCACTCAAGTGCCTTCTGCCACTCTCTCTTCCTTCAGCCCCATTTCACATGATGAAGTAGCCTTACTCCTTACCAAGGTGAACCCCTTTCCTCATTTAAGTGATCCCATTCCATATTATCTTCTCTGTCAGATTGCCCCCTCTGCCATTCTCATTCTCTCACTTGCAGTCTACAAACATTCTCATGCCTCCCCATACAAAAAAAAGCAGCCAAGATAACTCAATCTATCTAGTAGAGGAATAAGGACTACATTGACACAAGGGATCTAACAATAGATCTAATGGCATTGGGCAATTTTTTCACAATGGTTTAGAATTGGAAATGGTCTTAGAGATTATTTAGTACCATTCCTTTACTTCAGAAATGTGAAAAATTGTAATGAATAAATAATTTGTTCAAGGAAACAAAAACAAAAGGGAGCTCGTATTAGCAGATGGAATATTTGAACCCAGGTCCTTTGACTTCAAATCCATTATTTTTTCTACTCCATCAAGCTGTTTTGCTCAAGGATTATTAATAACTATTTTTAAAATAGTAATGAGGACTAGATGAAAACTTTATCCAATATTTTCCCTTTATCATCATACTTGATATGAAGAATATAAAACCAAATGTCCTGAGGTGGATTACCTTATCATATAAGTTCCCTTTCCACCATACTCTACTCTTCAAGACACATGCTCCTAACACAGCATTATTTGTCCATTCTTTGAATTACTTAATGTGTTGCCTTTGAATTAATCATATCATCTTTGAATCTACTGTTCAGTAGAGCCATTTATGAGTTCCTAACAGGAAAAGTTTCAACCTGACTAGAGTATATGTAATAGATGGGGCTTAAAGATACAGGTCTTCATCTTGACATGGCACACTTCTTTTTCAACAAAAAAAAGGTGAACAAATTTTTCTCACTCCTTCTCTTTCTTTCCTAGAAGAATAAGGAGCACCACTTGCTCCTCCATCCTTCTTCAGTTGGTGGCATCAATCAATAATCCTGTGCAATTTTTTCAGGAATAATTTTGTACCTAGTACTTTTAGAATTATAGTTAAGAACTTTTGTTACATAGTATTTAAAATATATATTTGGTCTTCTCTTTTACTGAACTAGGAATTTTCCCTAGTAATTTCTGTGCTTAATACTCTACTTCCAGTCTCTCTTTAGCAAAAATTTGGCTTCATTTTTTGATGATTAGCTTTCCACATTCATAATTGGTCAAGACCTAGAAGATGGAGACTTCCGGTTAAGATGGCCTCAGAGTAAGGAGCAGCTGCTTGATCTCTCCTGACAGAAGCATACAGGACCCCTCAAGGGGAAATAAAAACGAGTTAAGAAGAACTAAGGAACCCCACAACAGGGCGCAGCATTGAAGGTACGCAGAATCACAGAATGGGGCATTTCCATGCTATAAAGGGGTGAAACAGCTCTCACTAAAATGCGAGAGGAAGAAGCCCCTGCCTCCCCCCCACACCACACACCTGGCACAATGCCAACGCACAAGAGTGAAAACAGGACTGGGGCAACCAGATAATCACTGGCAGCCCCGAGGCTTCTACCTGTGTGCTGCAAGACGAGGGACCCCAAGTGGCTGGGAGTGCACGTGGACTTTCCTTGAGCATCCACATGGGTGAAGGCACCACCTCAGGCCAGGACAAAGGCCTCTAAAACAAGGCCTTTCCCAAGCGCTGAAGGCATCGCCTCAGGTGTGAATAAAGATCTCCAGCCCACAGACTTTCACTACCTTCTGTGGGTGTGAAGGCAGGCCCTAAGAGCATCTGCACAGGCAAAGGCAGTGCTCTAGGCTTGAATAACGATCTCCAGCCCAGGATTGGACCTCCAGTGAGGACCCCGTGCAGACCTGAGCGTGGCTGTGGAAGAAGCCCCAAAGACTGCTGAAGGAACCTCGGGCAGAGGGGCAGACCAGGAACTACCAGGAGGCCTGACCCGGAGGACAAGGAGACTGGAGCCCCCCAGAGCTTGCAGGGCCCAGGCAGACCCTGAGTGCAAAGACAAAGCTGAAAAGGGGCGGGGCCAACAATGGCCAGCAATAAGAAGTCGAGAAGAAAAAGACTATCAAGAGAAACTCTGGAACACTAGACAACTTCTACACAGAGAAAATCCAGACTACAGAGGAGGGAAAACAAAAATCCAAACCTCCCCCAAAAAATGTAAGCTGGTCACAAGCTATGGAAGAGTTTAAAAATGAAATGCTGAGGAAGATGGAAGTAATCTGGCAAGAAAATAACAGTTTAAAAGGCAGAATTTCGCAATTGGAAAGTGAGACAAGTCAACTGAAGACCAAAAATGACCAGATTGAAAAGGAAAACCAAAGAATTATAGCCGAAAACCAAAACATTAAAGCCTAAAACCAGTCCTTAAAGGCTAGAATCGAACATTTAGAAACCAATGATCTTTCAAGACAACAAGAACAAATAAAACAAAGTCAAAAGACTGATAAAATTGAAGGAAACATGAAATATCTCGATGAGAGAGTGACAGACCAAGAAAACCAGTATAGAACAGAAAAACTTGAGAATCATTGGTCTTCCAGAAAAGGCAGAAATTAATAGAAACTTGGACTCCATACTTAAAGAAATTATTCAGCAAAATTGCCCTGAAGTTCTACAACAAGAGGGCAATATAGACATTGAAAGGATCCATAGATCACCCTCTACACTGGATCCAGAAAAGACATCACCCAGAAATATAATAGCAAAATTGAAGAGCTTTCAAGTTAAAGAAAAAATCTTACAAGAAGCCAGAAAGAGACAATTCAAATATCAAGGAGCACCAATAAGGATCACACAGGATCTGGCAGCCTCCACGCTAAAAGACTGTAAGGCTTGGAATACAATATTCAGAAAGGCAAGAGAGCTGGGCCTTTCAGCCACGAATCAACTACCCAGAAAAACTAACCATATACTTTCAGGGGAAAGTATGGGCATTCAACAAAATTGAAGAATTCCAAGTTCTTGCACAAAAGAGACCGGGACTAAATGGAAAGTTTGACACTCAACCACAAATATCAAGAGAAAAATGAAAAGGTAAATAAGAAACAGAGGGAAAAGAAAGAAAACTCATAGACTTTTAAGCTTGACTCTTTAAGGGCATAAATAAGATCTAATTATCTGTATTACTAGATGGAGAAATGCTATGTATAATTCTCTGTAGTGAACTCTATACACTATTATAATATTCATTATTATAGCAACAAGAAGAATAATTCATAGGGAGAGGACAGGATACTAAATGGTCTAAGAAGACATGGGGGGGTGGGAAAGAGGGGAGAATAGTAGGGGACACCAAGAAAAATCTGAGTAAATAAGAAAAATAAGGCATTCTATTACACACAAAGAGGGCATGGGTAGGGGAGGGGATAAATAATACCATAAGAAGGAGAGGAAGAGAGCATAATCAAACCTTACTCTCAGTGTAATCAACCCGGAGAAGGAAGAGTAGCTTTATTATCCATCCGGATAAAAAACTCTATCTAACCCTACTGAGAAAGTCAGAAGGGATAAACCAAAGGGAGCAGGGGAGTGGGGAGGCCAAAAAAGGGAGGGGAGAAGAAGGGGGAGGGAATTCATTTGGTCTTTAAAAAACAAAAATAGGGGTACAACAAGGGAGGGGGCAGAAAGGGAAGTCAATCAAGGGAGGGGGATAAGGGATACCTGGCTCAAAGCAAACCACTGGTGTAAAAGAAAATAGTGTAATAAGAAGGAGTGGGTCTAGGGGAGGATAAAAAAATGTCAGTGAATACACAACTAACAATTGTAACTCTGAATGTGAACGGGATGAACTCGCTCATAAAATGGAAGCAAATAGCAGAGTGGATCAGAAACCAAAATCCTACCATAGGTTGTCTACAAGAAACACATATGAGGCGGGTAGACACACACAAGTTTAAGGTTAAGGGTATGAGCAAAATCTTTTGGGCATCAAATGAGAAAAAGAAGGCAGGAGTGGCTATCATGATCTCTGACAAAGCCAAAGTAAAAATAGATACGATTAAAAGACAGGGAAGGTCATTACATCCTGATTAAAGGCAGTATAAACAATGAGGAAATAACACTGCTCACTATATATGCACCAAGTGGTATAGCATCCAAATTCATAAAGGAGAAACTGGCAGAGCTCAAGAAGGAAATAGATAGTAAAACCATAATAGTGGGAGATCTAAATATTCCTCTTTCAGATCTAGATAAATCAAACCAAAAAATAAATAAGAAAGAGGTAAGAGAGATGAATGAAGTCCTAGAAAAATTAGATTTAATTGATATGTGGAGAAAAATAAATAGGGACAAAAAGGAATACACCTTCTTTTCAGCTGCACATGGTACATTTACAAAGATTGACCATGTAATAGGGCATAGAATCATGGAAAACAAATGCAAAAGAGCAGATATAATAAATGTAACCTTCTCAGATCATAATGTGATAAAAACAATAATCAGTAAGGGCACCTGGACAGGCAAATCAAAAACCAATTGGAAATTAAACAATATGATTCTCCAAAACCAAATTGTCAAAGAAGAAATCATAGAAACAATCAACAATTTCATTGAAGAGAATGACAATGATGAGACATCCTACCAAACTCTGTGGGATGCAGCCAAGGCAGTACTCAGGGGGAAATATATATCCTTGAGTGCATATATTAACAAATTAAGGAGGGCAGAGATTAATAAATTGGGCATGCAACTCAAAAAATTAGAAAGCGAGCAAATAAAAAACCCCCAGATGAAAACTAAATTAGAAATACTAAAAATTAAGGGAGAAATTAATAAAATCGAAAGTAAAAGAACTATTGAATTAATAAATAAGACTAGAAGCTGGTATTTTGAAAAAACAGATGAAATAGACAAAGTACTAGTCAATCTAATAAGAAAAAGGAAAGAAGAAAACCAAATTGACAGTATTAGAGATGAAAAGGGAGACCTCACCTATAATGAAGGGGAAATTAAGGCAATCATTAAGAACTATTTTGCCCAATTATATGGCAACAAATATAACAATTTAGGAGATATGGATGAATATTTACAAAAATATAAATTGCCTAGATTAACAGCAGAAGAAATAGAATACCTAAATAATCCCATATCAGAAATAGAAATTGAACAAGCCATTAAAGAACTCCCTAAGAAAAAATCACCATGACCTGATGGATTCACAAGTGAATTATATCAGAAATTCAAAGAGCAACTAATCCCAATACTATACAAATTATTTGATATGATAAGCAAAGAAGGAGTCCTACCAAATTCATTTTATGACACAAATATGATACTGATTCCAAAGCCAGGTTGACCAAAAACAGAGAAAGAAAACTATAGACCAATCTCCCTAATGAACATAGATGCAAATATCTTAAATAGAATATTAGCAAAGAGACTCCAGCAAGTAATTAAGAAGATCATCCACCATGATCAGGTGGGATTTATACCAGGAATACAAGGTTGGTTCAACATTAGGAAAACCATCCACATAATTGACCATATCAACAGTCTAACAAACAAAAATCACATGATTATCTCAATAGATGCTGAAAAAGCCTTTCACAAAATACAGCATCCATTCCTATTGAAAACATTGAAAAGTATAGGAAGAGAAGGACCTTTCCTAAAAATAATAAACAATATGTACCTAAAACCATCAACAAGCATTATATACAATGGGGATAAATTAGAAGCCTTCCCAATAAGATCAGGAGTGAAACAAGGATGCCCATTATCACCTCTATTATTCAACATAGAAACACTAGCAATAGCAATTAGAGAAGAAAAAGAAATTGAAGATATCAAAATAGGCAAGGAGGAGACTAAACTATCACTCTTTGCAGATGATATGATGGTATACTTAAAAAATCCTAGAGAATCAACTAAGAGGCTGGTAGAAATAATCAACAACTTTAGCAAAGTGGCAGGATACAAAATAAATGCACATAAATCATGAGCATTTCTATACATTTCCAACACATTAGAACAGCAAGAGGTAGAATGAGAAACACCATTTAAAATCACCCTAGACAATATAAAATACTTGGGAATCAATCTAACAAAACAAACACAGCTATTATACGAAAACAACTAAAAAACACTTTCCAAACAAATAAAACTGGACCTCAACAATTGGAAAGCCATTAACTGTTCATGGGTAGGACGAGCTAACATAATAAAAATGAACATCCTAACCAAATTAATTTACCTATTTAGCGCCATACCCATCATATTACCAAAAAACTTCTTTACTGTATTAGGAAAAACTATAACAAATTTCATTTGGAATAACAAAAGATCAAGAATATCAAGGGAAATAATGAAAAAAAATGTGAAGGATGGGGGCCTAGCAGTACCAGATATCAAACTATACTATAAAGCAGCAGTCATTAAATCAATATGGTACTGGCTAGGAGATAGAAGGGAGGATCAATGGAATAGACTTGGGGTTAATGATGTCAGCAAGACAGTGTATGATAAACCCAAAGAGCCCAACTTTTGGGACATGAATCCACTATTTGACAAAAACTGCTGGGAAATTTGGAAAACAATATGGGAGAGATTAGGTCTAGATCAACATCTCACACCCTACACCAAGATAAATTCAGAATGGGTGAATGACTTGAATATAAAGAGGGAAACTATAAATAAGTTAAGTGAACACAGAATAGTATACTTGTCAGATCTCTGGGAAAGGAAAGATGTTAAAACCAAGCAAGAGTTAGAGAAAATTACAAAATGGTTTTGATTATATTAAGCTAAAAAGTTTTTGTACAAACAAAAACAATGTAGTCAAAATCAGAAGGGAAACAACAAATTGGGAAAAAATCTTTATAACGAAAAACTCTGATAGGGGTCTAATCACTCAAATATACAAGGAGTTAAAGCAATTGTATAAAAAATCAAGCCATTCCCCAATTGATAAATGGGCAAGAGACATGAATAGGCAATTTTCAGATAAAGAAATCAAAAGTATCAATAAGCGCATGAGAAAGTGTTCTAAATCTCTAATAATTAGAGAAATGCAAATCAAAACAACTCTGAGGTATCACCTCACACCTAGCAGATTGGCTAAAATGAAAGAAGGGGAGAATAATGAATGCTGGAGGGGATGTGGCAAAATCGGGACATTAATGCATTGCTGGTGGAGTTGTGAAATGATCCAACCATTCTGGCTGGCAATTTGGAACTATGCCCAAAGGGCTATAAAAGACCGCCTGCCCTTTGATCCAGCCATACCATTGCTGGGTTTGTACCCCAAAGAGATCATAGTTAAACAGACTTGTATGAAAATCTTTATAGTGCGCTTTTTGTAGTGGCAAAAACCTGGAAAATGAGGGGATGTCCTTCAATTAGGGAATGGCTGAACAAATTGTGGTATATGCAGGTGATGGAATACTATTGTGCTAAAAGGAATAAGAAACTGGAGGAATTCCATGCAAATTGGAGAGACCTCCAGGAATTGATGCAGAGTGAAAGGAGCAGAGCCAGAAGAACATTGTACACAGAGACTGATATACTGTGGTAAAATTGAATGTAATGGGCTCCTGTACCAGCAGCAATGCAATGACACAAGACAGCTCTGAGGGATTTATGGTAAAGATGCTACCCACATTCAGAGGAAGGACTGCAGGAGAGGAAACATAAGATAAACAGTTGCTTGAATGCATGGGCTGAGGCGGACATGAATGGAAAATAGACCCTGAACAAGGACACATGTTACAACCAGTGGAAATGTGCGTTGGCCATGGGTGGGGGGAGAGCGAGGGTGAAGGGGAAAGTAGGGGCATAAAGTATGTAAACAGGTTAAAAACGAATAATAATAAATGTCTAATAAAAAAAAGACCTAGAAGATGCTGAGAGTTCTAGGCCCTAAAAATTCAGGCTGTAGCAAGTTAGCAAACAATTGATGAAGGATGTATCAAGGTCATTAAATATGCCTCCTTTCTCTAATTCTATAATAGTGTTCCTTCAGAACTTTACATTAAATCCCTGCTTATCTCATTGGTATAAACAGCAAACCAGTTTTTAATATGTTGACTAGAATTAATAATACCAGGTTCAGTAGCCATCCCTAAAATATCTTTGTGAAGCAAGGGGGAATAAAGGCAAGAATATCTTCTTCCCATGAAACATAATGTAAAGTGCCCAAATAATGAAGTTACTTGGTAGACTTATTTTTTTTATTTTTGAGCTAAAATATCCTAAAAGTCAAATTGATAAACTGGTCATCTTTTTCTAAAGAAAAAAGCTGTGTGTGATTTGTTGCATACAAATACCTAGGGTTTTTGCTGAAGAGTTTGAGAGGAAGCATTACCCTATCAACAGGTCTATAGAGAACTTGGATACCCTTGGTAGAACAGAAACAGTTTTCATAGCAGAGATTTATTCCTTTTTTAATGTGAGAATATAGTAAGATCCATTTCCTACTAAAAGGTCAGTGTGGTTTTCATCTTCTTATACAAAAAGTACACCATCGATTCAGCTCATGACTATGTGGGAAACCACTTTGGGTGCTCTGGTTGCCTTTATTGCAGCTATTCATTGGGCATGCCTGGCTGTTGAGGGACCCACTAATTAAACTCCTCTTTAAGATTTGGTTACCAATTGTCAGATATAGCAGCATGGTTACTCTCTACCCTTTTGAAACATGCCTGGAATTGAGAGTTACTGTTCCCAAGGCTAACATTTTGTACACTTTATTGGATTTCACCCAGCTTTGGAGACCCATAACTTTTGTCACTATGTGAAAAGCCAGCAGTATCTGCCCAGATAATCAATGGAATGGATCATAGATAATTTTTTTCTAAAATTGCTGTGGTAAAAGCATCTTCCTTAAAGGAAAGTCTTAAGGATTTTTTTCCAGAATGAATTATAAAGTCAGCTAGGTCAATAACTCCAAGAATTAGGTCACCTTGAAGGAGAAATTGACGGGCATAAAGGATTTAGAATAATTATTATGAAACATCAAGAAACGGAGTCATGGTCAAGGAACAACATTGACAGTGAGTCCAACTAACGACCATTTAAATTTGGGAGAATCAAGACCAGAATTTAGAGAATAGCAATTCTTATATTTAACTCAGAATAGTTGTCTAGCCTTAATTAAGTACAAGCATAAAACCTTTAGGAGAATTACTTGGGTTCTTCCTCTGCCCATTAGAAATTCCAGAGGAACTGTGGATGGTCCTTGTGTATGTACATTAAACATTGTTACCAGTGAATTTATAATCTTTGTCCTCTATAATGGGTAATAAGAATTTCCTTTAAAGGATATAGTTCTGGCATATGATTGCTATGGAACACTATTGTGCCATAAGACATGACAAACAAGATGATTCCCTAAAAGTCTGAAAAGACAAATGAAGTGATGCAAAGTGAGAGCAGAACCAGAAGAATGCTGTACCCAGTAACAACAAAAAATATATGATGATCAACTGTGAATGACAACTGTTTTCAACAAGACAAGATTTCAGGATAACTCCAAGGGACTCATGATGAAAATCCACCACCATAGAAGGAACAGATAGAGTCTAAATATAGATCAAAACATACAATTCTTTATTTTGTTTCTTCC
Source organism: Gracilinanus agilis (assembly GCF_016433145.1). Taxonomy (NCBI): domain Eukaryota; kingdom Metazoa; phylum Chordata; class Mammalia; order Didelphimorphia; family Didelphidae; genus Gracilinanus; species Gracilinanus agilis. The sequence goes on along the minus strand of NC_058130.1, from coordinate 78,455,036 downwards.
ATTAATCTTTTTCAAGTGTAAGCAGTATGTCTCATTTCACAATATGATGAAAATAGAAAAAAATATATATACATCTTGTTTCATATTTATCTGTCTTCTTGAGGAAGAGGGAAGTATTTCAAGGAGGGGGAAAAAGAATGGGACAAAAAATTTTGGACAAGTTAATGAAAGAACTTGTTTCTTTTGGGTAAATTTATTTATTATAATTTAGTATATATTTGTAACAAATTATATGTATTATATATGTGATATATCATTATGTTATATTAAATATATTATATGTAGTTTTGTCATATATAAAAATACAAAATACAAAATACATATCTATACTTTCACCAGAAAAAAAGATATGAAATAAGGAGAAGGTATGTGGGTCAGTGGATAGAGAGCTAAGTCTAAAGATGGGAAGTTCTGGGTTAAAATGTGACCTGAGACACTGCCTAACTGTGTGACCCTAGACAAGTCACATAACCTTAATTGCCTAACCATTACCTCTCTTCTGCCTTGGAACCTAAATGCAGCATCAATTCTAGAACAGAAGATAAGGGTTTACAAATTGTTTTTTTTAATATAAAATTCATCTCTTTTCTTTTGGTCAAGAGATAAGGGTCAATGGGAATGGATCAGAACTTATGATTTCAGAAGTAATTATTCAATATCAGTTAATTTTGCTCATCCCACTTCTCCCCCTGCTTTAGCACAAAAGATTCTTACCAGGGATTGGGAACATGGAGAATTGAAATGATGAAACTTATCAAGAAAGCATATTCTCTGTTTTAAAAAAAGAGAGAGAGAGAAAGAGAAACAAGCCTCTGTCCATGTCCAGAAAGTGCTTTTGTTATTTAAACAAAGGATATCACTGTGTTCTCATTTAGTTATATACTTTGAAGAAGGATAGATCAGTTCAGTGAAAAGAACAATAGTCTTACATCCCAAAAATATTGATTCAGATTTGACTTTATCAGATATTATCTGTATGATGGGCTGAACCAAATAATACCAATTCTTTGAGAAAAGTCTTATTTACTCACTGCATTTTCTTATTCAATCATATCTATGTATTTAGAACATCCTTATCTTATTTGGGGGGAAGATGAGAGAAGACTAGAATAGGCAATAGAAACATAATGTCACCTCACAGGTGGTCTTCACTCTGATGTATCCACCCAACGAGATGCTTAGTAACAGACATACAGGATGAAGAAGATGTCAGTGAAGCTCAGTGAATTCTTTAGGCTACCCAATATGTACTAGGCTATGCCATCTTTACATGTTGTGTTGCCTATATCTTCAAAGAACACAGCATAACCACAGGAAGATATTTTTTATTTCATTCAAAATCCTACATATTTTGTTTTTACACCTGGAATAACAGAGCTTACAAAATTATATCTCAAAGATATAATAAAAGAAAAACTTGTTAAAAATTCAACATTTTCCTTTATGGAAAAATGAGTAAATGTGGATAGCACCTTTTCTCAGTAGATCCTCTGAGATAATAAATTGGAGATTTATAATTTTTTACATAAAAAATCATGGCCTATAATAAATGGCAAGAACTACAAATTAGATCTCCAAGAGTTATGGCAATTTCCAACACTAAGGGTTCTAGTCTCATTCCTTTCACATTCATTAACTTCCATTGCATTCTAAACTTTTTTGCCTTCCCCCCAAACCAATTGCTAAAGTCCTATCATTGTGAGACAATGCAATATTCCACTCAGAATGTTAACTTTTCTCCGTGGGGTGTGAATTGGTTTGGTAGTTTTGTACTTATACTACATAGAATAGCTGGCAGATCTATTCTATTTTCTGCTATTTGTTTTCCTTCCAGTTTTATTTAGAAATATGTTTTGAATGACCTGTCTTAATTGGAACATATATCAAAGCTTTGTTCAGGCTTATTTCCATTTCCCCATTTCTCACTTCTCTGTTTTGTGAAACTCTCATCCATGACCTTCTGTAAAGTTTTATAACAGATTTTCCACTCTAAATTAGTGTTATCCTTGACTTTTACGTCTCTCTGTTAGTCAAGTCAATCCAGAGTTTTCTATGTGTTAGTTTTTTTTGCTTTTTTGAATATCTAATTTTAATTTTTTATCAGAGTTCTTAAGAAAAGACAATAATCAGTCAATATTATTATTTTTTATCTTTTTAAATTAAAAAACGAAGAAGTAGTCTTCCTGAATTAGAATCACAGGTAAGCAATATAGACACAAATTAAGTTATATGTATGTATATGTATACATATATTTCTATGTTTATATACATATATTTATGTGTTTTTATATACAGATGGGCGTATTGTATACACACACACACACACACACACACACACAAATGATGACTGAGAATAAGAAAAGTCCTCTTTTAGGTAGAAGTGAGAAAGGAAAACATTCTAGATTTAGAGAATGGCTTCTGTAAAGGTATCAGTGGGAATATATAGGCCAGTGTGATTGGTCTAAATAGTTTCTCCTCTTCACAACTTGTCATTACTACTCTTCAGCTCGCTCTCTTTGGCCATATGTTCTCTAGATATTTTCTAACTGGGTCCCTTTAACTTCTATCCTGAACTACGATAACTTTGTAGCCAATGTCTACTAAAAATTGGTTGACATATCAGGTCCTCATCCCAGTCACAAGTATTTCTTTTTCTTTTTTTCCTATTTCTTACACTTAGAGTTCTGGTTCTCTGAATACATATTGGAATTTTGGGGTTTTCTTTCTGTATTTTTCAGTTGTAGGCTATTCTAACAAGGTTTAGTCCTTACTGTTGTATTCCAAACTCAACTAATTCTTTTCTATTTACTTGATTTTCTCAGTTCCTTCCTCTGAGTAGCTTCCTCTGTGGTTAACTAAAATCACTCTGGCAGCTGTTGCTACTTTCTTTGTTTGTAGGTGAGACTTCTGATGGAAAACTTGGTTTGCCCAAGTTAACTGTCATTGAGGTATTCCTTCCCCAGAATGCTTATTCACCAAATATCATCAAAAGGATAAACCTAAAAGCATCAAAGGCTCCCTATACTTAGAGACAGATAGCTGCTGAGAAGGAAATGCCAGCTACCATTTCTCCTTTCAACTCCATTATCACTACAGAAAGACTGACAATAGGTCTTTTAGTCAGGAAAGAAAGAAAATTGGAAAATCATTGATAAAATCATTTTTTATTATGCAAAGAAAATTATTGATTAGCATTTCCTGAAACTTCAATTATTCCATTCAGTTGCCAATTAGGCATTCCATCATCACATAATGCCAGCCCTACGGTTATGCAATGGTGGAAACCCTTCCAAAATTTCACATCTTGGTTTGGAACAAGTTGGGGAATATCTATGCTTGTTCCATTTAATGTACTAAAGAGGACAAATCTGAACATGCTTTAAGAACTGGGTTTTCATAGGCCAAATCCTATAATATGGAGCAGAAGTAGCTGTTTTGTGAGTTCAAAATGGATTAAAAAAAAAGAAGTTGCTTGAATTCAAATGGAAGATTTTATTGAGAATTAGGAAGGACTTCTTGAGAACTGCTATCAAGTCAGTCTACGAAATTTCTGTCCCTGGAAACCTTTAAGAAGTAATTATATATCCATATCTCCTCCATGTTCTGGTTATGAAGTGTGCCTAAAGGCCTGGTAGACCAGATGATATCCCTAAGGCTTTTTCAAATAAGGCAAGTCAATACTCATTTATTAAGAGTTTACTATGTTCCAGACTCTGTGGGACACAAAGGATTGGGAACACGAAGAACAATAAAAACACAATTACTCCCCTCATGCAGTTCACATTTTAATAGGGGAGACAATCTGCACACAAATCATATATATATATATATACATATATATATATACACAAGGATTATATAGGATGAATTTGAGATGATTTCAGAATAAGGAAAATTAATAATGAATTGTACTATTATTAATAGTATTTCTATATGAGATAATTTTCTCCTTGGCTTCCCAAGGTCAGACAAAAGCAGTTTGCTTCCAGGTTGTGGATATTTCCAGTCCCCCTTCCCTCTCAGACTATCAAACTAGGTTGGGATTCTTTGTCTTTTGTTAATATCTTAAAATGTTTAAAGCCATGATAAACTTTGACCCATTTTGAAAAGTAAATTGGCCAATCCCAGGATGGAGAGGAAAGGGTGCAATGCATCTTCTTTGTGTGGACAAAAAACTGTCTCCCCAGTGATGAAAAAAATGAGAGAAGAACTGTGATCTCTAAATCCTCCTCAGGTACAAAGGTCAAACTATAAGACCAATCTGAAAGAGGACATAGCTTCCTATTTAAGCAAAAGGCAGGGCCAATTCAGGGTCTTTTTTGCAAAATAAATTATCAAAAAGATCCATTTCTTGTTGATGGGAATTACATACCCCCATTAATAAACATTTAATAAATGCTTATTGATTGACTGATTGAGCCTCAGAATAGAAGAGATACTACTTTGTGGTTTATCCTAAGTATTTGGCTAATGTTGTCTAAAGTGAACTCTTCCTGCTTATTTCCTCCTTAGATAAACTGGACTCAGGAACTTGTCTTTGATGGAACATGAGACAAAATAGTTTTATCACCCTCAAGTGGCTACCCACTTTGGAAAGAATGACCTTCTCAAATATTACTCCAAAGTCCCTTATGAAATGGAAATGAAGTTTCCATTGTCTTCCTTCCAAAAAAAAAGAGGGAAAATCAAATTCTCCTCCATAACTGCATAGATTAAGAAATAAATATTAAGAATGAAATAATATGTATAATATTTAATACTACAAGTATAGCCTCACATTCATCTTCCAGAAACAAAATGAAAGCTCTGGAAGAGGACAAGGGCTCATTCATGAAAACTGCCTGAAATTTGAGTTAAAATGGGCTGGGACATTACACCAGAAGTTTGGGGCACTAAGAATAGAGGGTAGGGAATAACGAGATTAATTGGAAGGCTTCATGGTCATGGATATGGAGGCTGGGAAACAGGATAGAAAATGTTTCATGAGGTAGAAAGCAATGGGCTACTCTGCAATGGCCAGCTACTTTGTTCAGGAGAGACAGACAGGTTACAACAACCAAAATGGTGGAAGGACCTCATGGGTAATTGACTCCTATCCTTCATAAGGCTACAGAGTACAATGGCTAACAGGTCTCTTTTTTGTTCCCCCTTTTCCTCTCCTTCCATCTTTTTGAGTGAATTGAAAAAACAACACTCATGTCTAATTTTGCTCTTGGTCACTGCTGACAATAGTTTGCAAATCTGATTGTCTTTTTATGAATTAATATGTTCCCATGGCCTTTGGTCATATTATTTCTTCAGATCAAAGTGTATGTATTTGGGATAGCATGACACCAAAACGTTTGGTATTACACAGAATATCTCCACTTGAATCCTGAAATTCCAGGGTGGAACATTAAAGACCTGTTTAGGGGCTATCAAGTCACTATTTAATTTTATAAATGATCCTATAACCATCCCTAGCAGAACTCAGAAACTTGAATTGGGGGCTGACATATATTTCTCCTGGAAGAATGAGACTTTGGAACATGGTGCTACTTATATGAACACAAAACCTAGAGACTAACCTCCACCTCTGTTACCTGAAAGCAAGAGAAAAAGAGGGAGCACATAACACAAAGACATGTGACGTTATATGAGGAAGGGAAAACTCTGACCTTTTGAAAATTCGGCTCTTTCCCACATACATTTGCTAGAGGAAACACTTGAATTTATGAGGCTGGAAATTACAAAACAGACTAAAGCTGATAACGGATAAAATGGAATTGAATTTTTCAAGCTGAGAAATATAGAAGTAGCTTTTGAGGTACTGCTCATTTGAATCCCATTTCCCAGAATGCTATGTCAGCCCAGTGGGCTTCTGTAGCAGTGCCAGTCAGTAAATTTTCCTCAGAAACAAAAAAACAAAAACAAAACCAAAAAGCATGCTAACAGTTCTTTCCTTGGTCGGCTTATGTCTCTGAGTAGATCAACCTCTTCTCTGCATGCTTTATGAGTCAGAATTTTGGATGACTTTTCCAATTTTTTAGGCTCTATAATTTATTGTACCACAGTGAAATTGCTATTTAGAAATGATTTATAAATACTCCATCCTAATTAAGGACTATATTTTAGAATATCTCCACAGTTAGAGCCCAAAATGTAAGGAGGCACTTAGGAATGCTAATCAGTGATGACCATTTTGAGAAATTACAAAATAAGTTAGAGGTCTGTGTTCTGGTTCATGTATTTCTTTGGGAAATTGCAATTTCGTAGAGATGTAATATGGACTTCAAAGAAACGTACTAATATTTTATTTTCATTGCAACCATCATACCGCTTATGATGTGACTTTTAAAACATACTTCTCCACCTCTTCTTGCTGCTTTTTGATTCTATTAATAATATTTATTCAAGCAAGTAGAGCTCAGTCACATTTATTTCTTACAATTCCCATTTCATAGGTAAGAAAGTTAAAGTGTAGGATAGTGTTTTGAAGATGATGGTAGCTGTATATATTTATTTATTTATTGTGTGTGTATATTATACGTATATATTTATATACACATGCATAGTGTTATGAGGAAAGTGTGTGCAGAGGATTCAGAGAAATGATTTCTCTGAATCCTCTGCACACACTTTACTTAAAACAATAGACATGTATGTGTGCATGCATTTATATATGTATATATGCATGTAGAATGCCTATATAGATGTATATAATATATATGTAACTTCTAACTTTATACTGTGCTTTATATACACTTTCTAATCTAGAATTGCTTCTCTACAACTATGTATACTTAAGTACTACAAGGAGGATTCTCTTGATTTTACACATTTGGAAACTGGTTCAGAGACACTAAATTGCTTGCCCATCCTGATGAAAACTGATTTATGTATTATGCTTTAATGGATTATTAATTCATTTTTATTTGAGTTTTACAAAAGTTCTATCACCTAGGCACTACAGGTACATTTAGTTCTTTTCTATAGATGAGAAAACTGAGGTACAGATCAATTAAGTGATTTGCCCCTGATCACAATGCTAGTAAGTCAAATTTTGGGATTTAACATCAAGGTCTTTCTGATTCCGGATCCCAATTCCACCCATAATCTCCCTGTTTGAGCCAAAGTCAAGCCTCTGCCTTACTATCAGCAGCAATGGTAAGCCAGGGTCCACAATTAGCCCTTTGCCCCCAGACCTTGTCACAACCATTACATTTTAGGTAACAGCATGGGCAATTCTATTTGTCCCATTTTGAGACAAACTTGATTGCAGACACAAAAGACGATGGTTTGAAATGTCACCTCCAGTTCTTCTTAGTAACCTAAACTGTGATTTTGTGTCTCTATTATGTTTTTGTTTTCCCACCCAATGCCACTTGACAGATGTCATTTTTTGAACTGGACTAATACCACCTGTGAATTGCTTTTCGTCCAACACAGAGATGAGAACTGTCTAAAATGCCACTTTAGCCCCAAAATAAAATGTCCCTTCCTTCTCTAATTGTTTTTCCTGCCAAAGTGAAGGAAGAGAAAAAGGTAAACGCTTATCTTCCCTAACTACCTTAAGTGGTCTGAAGGCCAAAAAGCTTATTCTCACTTAGTGCTGTGATGCCTCCCAGGGTGTTATTTCCTAGTCCACTTATATTAGTGCTTCCTAATTTTCCTAATCTATCTTCTTAGTATGACCACACCAATATTGTGCTTGACGATCCAATATTAGAGATACTTCTTAGTAGTAACAGATTCCCCATATTCCCTCTATGGAACTATAGGATGTTATCCCTTTCTCATTTTTATTATCATCATCATTATTATTATTATTATTATTATTATTATTAATTGGAAACAAAATAGGATTCTTTTTCTCTTGGATCCACCTGTATTGTGCTCCAAATCTTAGGTCATATACAGGAATTTTTACTAATGGAAATGCAGAAATAGTTGTGGGTACAAAAGTAATTGATAAGAAAGTGACATCAAATAAGAATCTTCCACCCTATCAAACCCCAAATGGGGTTTATTACCTCATTTCACTACTGTGGTTATGACTCCATGCTACCTCTCCCATTCTGCATCATGGTTAGCTCATGGTGTAGTAGAAAAGCAGTAGACCTAGAATCAGGATAACTTGAGGTCAAATCCATCTTTTGATAATTAACACCTCAAGCAAGTCTCTTAAGGTTTGTCTGCTTCAGTTTCTTCAACTATACAATGAGTCATTTTGAGTATAAAATGATATATTTTAAAAAACTGAACAGTTTTTGGCACATTGTAGGAACTTGATATTTGTTTCTTTTCTTCCTTCTTATGAACCAGGGTTTTTTTGAAAATAAAATGAAATCCTATTTGTATGGTGATTCACAAACTTTAGAGTACTCTACGGCCATGCCTCAGAGATATTGTGGGTTTGGTTCCAGACCATTGCAATAAAGAGAATAACACAATATGACAAATACTATGAGATTGCAAGTTACAAGAATATCTTTGTTGTTTTTTTTTTCCAGTACATGTGAAATCTATGTTTACATTATGCCATAGTCTATCAAGTGTATAATGGCATTATGTCTAAAAAATGCACATACTTTAATTTTAAAATATTTTGTGGCTAAAAAATGCTAACCTTCTTCTGAGCCTTTAGTGAGTCATAATCTTGCTGGTAGAGAGAATCTTCCCTCAGAGTTGATGGCTCATTGATCAGGGTGGTGGTTGCTGAAGGCTGGAGTAGCTCTGGAGATTTCTTAAAATAAGACAACAATAAAGTTTGCCACATCAATTGACTCTTCTTTTCACTAAAGATTTGTCTGTAGCACATAATGCTATTTGATAGCATCTGACTCACAGTAGAACTTCTTCCAAAATTGAAGTCAATCCCCTCAAACACTGCCACTGCTTTATTAATTGTTTATATAATATACTTCAATATTATTCAGTCCCAAGAAATAGGGAAACCTGAGGAGAGGGAGAGAGAGAGATAGGGAAAGAGCCTGTCAGTGGAACAGCCAGAACATGCACAATTTTAAAATCCATTTGTCAATTATCTTTATCCATTTTATCAATTTATCAATTTATCATTTATCAATTATTTATCAATTAACTTTACTACTTTATATGGCAGGATTTGTGGTATTCCAAAACAATTAACAATAACGAGATCAAAAATCACTGATCACAGATCATCATAACAGATATATAATAATGAAAAACTTTGAAATATTGTAAGAATTACGAAAAATATGACACAGATACCATCTAAGCACATGCTGGTGGAAAAATGGAGCTGATAATCGTGCTCAAAGCAGGTTTTCCATAAACCTTCAATCTGAAAAAAAAAAAAAGAAATATCTGCCAAGCACAACAAGGTGAAGTGCAATAAAATGTCAGTATTAATTCTAATTATTACTATTCAAAATATATAAGTAATATCTGAATATAAGATATAATTCTAAAATTAAATATCTTTTAAAATAAAATAAGCATTCACATAGGTAAATGCTGAAAAATAATACCAAATATAGGACAAGGTTTTATGCAAGACAGATTTATTGGAAAACACAGGCTATTCACTTATTCATTCTTTCAAAACAAGCAACAGTTATTCCTTTATTCTAACCAAAGGAGTTGCTTGATACTTTGATCACTTTTAAACCATATCTTAGCTGGAATTCACAGCAATTTTCTACAATCTAGTTCTATTTTTAATACTACAATATTTACCATCCACTTCTCATTAGTTTTAGTAATATATCAAACCCAAGCTCCTCTTAAAATGTCGATATTTTCATTTTTATTTCACCAGGTTCTGAATCACAAACACAAAAATTTTGATGCTATTCATGGTCAAAAAGAATTCAGTTTACAATGATTTGGGGAAATAACAGGAAAATTCCAGTGTTTATTTGTTAGTTTTTTTTAAAGCTCCCATGAAGATAGAAGCCAGATGCTTAGGATGTACTGAGGACAGTGGGCCTGCTAACTAATGGAACCCCTGAGCAAACAAGCCCAAATTAAGCATAGGACAGGCAAAATCAGGAAGTAATAACTGATGCCTACACAAAAAGTTCCTCTTTAAAAGCAAATTTCAAAATTGTTTGCTCTTGTGAACTATCCCTAAGTGGACTTGTTTGCCTTCTGAGTTTCTAGTGTGAAATTTAAGAACTTTGACTTTTGTTTCTTAATTTGCTACTTCTTTCCACTTAAATTCAAGCAAATTACTTCTCTACTCTGTATTTCTTTCTTAGGATGAAGATTATAATGTAATAATGCTATAATCTATCTATTTTAGGTTTATTAATGTTACATAAAACATAGGGTTCTTTTAAGTTTCTCAGTCTGAAACTGCAGAGATTTCTCATATTGTCTAGGCTTGGGCTTTAATAAATCATGATATATATGAATATATTACATATGAATATATTATAAATATGACATATCTATGAATACAGAATTAAAGAATTTTAGCATTGGAAGCATTGGAGGGACTTCAATAGCTATCTAGTCCAACTCACGCCTAAAAAATAAACCTTTCTCATAATAATTATTCAGTATCTGAGCAAGTTCCATTTTTTATAGCTCTAATTGTTATGAAGTTAAAGATTCTTCACTTATTTACTTATTGGAAAAAGTATGTTATTAGTGTCTCCTTTAATAGCCTAAAAAACCTCTGTGGGTAAGGGCATGCTTAAGAAAAAATAGCTCCCAATGAGCCTTGGTCAAAAGAGTATCTTCTATGTTGCCAATGCTTGGCAGATTTTTCTGTTTTGTATTGACCCAACATGGTTCTGTGACCCTTCTTTAGAAACTTAGTTGATAAAACAGGAACCACTCTTAAATTGATAAGTTGTTGTAGAATATGGATAATAAGTTTCTCAAGAAAAGGAAATCACAATAAAAATCACTAATAATTAGAGAAATGCAAATTCAAACAATTGAATTTTCACTTCAATCATATTAGCAAAGCTGACAAAAATCAGAAATGACAAATGTCTCAAGGGTTACTGGGAAACAAATACATTGATTCAGTATTGGTAGAACTATGAATTGGTTTAGCCATTCTCAAAAACAACTTGATACTATTATCCCTGGATTACTAAATTGTGAATATGCTTTGATCCAGAGACATCATTGTCAGACTTCCACTCGAAAGAGATGGAAGGAGGAAAGACCGTATGTGTACAAAAATATTTAAGGCAGCTCTTTGTATTGGCAAAGAAATGGAAACTAAGGTGGTACTTATCAATTGGGAAAGAGATTATAAACAGATTATTGTTTATGATTTTAACAGGATATTATATGATAAAAGAAGAAAAACATTTCAGAGAAACGGGGGAAGACTTGTATGAACAGATAGATGCAGAATGAAGTGGAAGGAACAAGAAATAACATAACATCAGTGTTCTAAAAAATGAAAAATGTATTTAAAAAGAAAGTTAATCGATGTTCCATAGTCTCAACAAAATATCACCTTCTTCCAGATTTTCCTGGTCCTTTTTAAACTAAGAGACTTCATTCTCAGATTATCTCCGTTTTATCTTGAATATATCTGATATGTACATAAACGTTTGCATGATTTTTCTGATATTAGAATGTGAGTTCCTTAAGAGGAGGAACTGTTTTTTACTTTCTTTGCATTCTTAATTTTAATGCTATTTCTTTTTTTTTAAACCCTTACCTTTCGTCTTGGAGTCAATACTGTGTATTGGCTCCAAAGGGAGAAGAGTGGTAAGGGTAGGCAATGGGGGTCAAGTGACTTGCTCAGGGTCACACAGCTGGGAAGTGACTGAGGCTAGATTTGAACCTAGGACCTCCCGTCTCTAGGCCTGGCTCTCAATCCACTGAGCTACCCAGCTGCCCCCTTTAATGTAATTTCTGACATATAGTAGGGACTATAAATGTTTGTTAATTTAATTTGACTTGACGATCATGAGCTGAATTCTAAGAGTTCTGGCTTGGACTTGATGTTGCTCAGTTGTGCTCCATTTTGACATATACACAGGTTTCTAAGTCTTTGCTAATGGTTCAGGCAACTTTCATGCCAGAGCAAGGTTCAAACTCATTCCTCCAAACCACAGAAGATGCCAGATTGAGATTCCATTTCAGTAAATACCATCAAAACACATTGGTAAACAGAGTCAAGATAGTTGAGTAAATCAATATTTATTTTCTGAAATCTCTAAACATTCACCTCTAAACTTTTTTTAAAAAAACATGTCAAAATCAAGTCAAATTGAATTTAAAAAAAAAACCTTTACCTTCTGTCTTATAATTAATACTAAGTATTAGTTCCAATGTAAAAGAAAGATAAGGAGTAGGCAACTGGGGTTCAGTGACTTTCCCAGGGTCACACAGGCAGGAAGTGTTTGAGGCTAGATTTGAACCCAGGACCTCTAGACCCGGATCTCTATCCACTGAGCTCCCTTGCTATCTCATCAAACTGAATTCTAAGCAGGACAAAAAAGCCAATGTGAGTTATTTTTCTATCCCAGAACATCTTGCAATGACCAAAAGGGAGGTCTGCATTACTGAATTCTGGGCTGACCAGCACATGTTGGAAGCAACACAAGCTATAAGCCTTATAGAGGTAACTCTGGTGGTAGTGGCAATAGTAGCAGGACTTGGAGTGCTCAGCACCAAGAGATGAAAAGGAATTGAATATTTTTTCAGAAAGAGATTGCAGGGGACCCCTGTTCTAGAATTGGGTGCAAAGAAATATGTTGGGAAAATGACCAAAAATAGCAACAAAAATAATCAGATCATCAGAAGCTACTATGGTAACAGGGAAGTTCAAAACAAAAACTCAAAAGGTGAAAATGACTTGAAAATATCTATAAGTAAAGCTTCAAAGAAAGAAGTAGGTTGGACACAATAAGAATTCCTAGAAGAGCTAAAGAAAGACATTAAAAATAGCAAAAAGAAAAAAGAAAATATCAAATGAGGGGAGTAGAGGGAAAAAATTGGAAAATAAGTTATAGCAAACTGAGAAAATTATGACAAAACTATCAACCTAATAAAAGAGGCACAAAATATATCAAAGAAAACAACTCTTTAATATGGCTAATGTGGAAATATGTTTTGCATGACTTCATATGTAAAATGGGTATCATATTTTTAGTTAAATATTTTGTTTGTTACATTAAAATACCCAGGTAACTTTCTTCCTCCCTTTTTCCCATTAAAGAAGGCATAATTTTAACAAAAAGATATGTAAATATATAAAGCTGTGTCTTGCTTATTCTGTTTATCAGTTCTTTCTCTGAAGATGGATACAGACAAATTATTCTTCAAATAGTATTTCTGATTTTGTATATAATGTTTTCTTGATTCTGCTCATTTCACTCTTCATAACTCCATGTTTCTTGCCAAGAAGTAACTGAAAATAAATACTAAGTATGAATAAGCCATTATTCAATATTATAGAATTTAAGTATATTGATCATTGGATGAAGATCATGCTAAACATAAAATGTCTTCTGATTAGCTAAAAGAACCAGGTACCCCCCTTGTCCTTTGTATAATATATTAAGTCAGTCCTAAATTCCAAATGTCAATGGGTTGGTTGAGTTTTGAAGAGTTCTGTGTTAAAAGACCCCTAAGAGGCCATTTCCTATGAGATAATGGAGGAATCAGTTCCTTTTCCTTTGGAAATATGTGGTCTCTAATTTTAGTATGCCTCTTTGGGAGGAATTAATTCTGTAGCAACTGTCTTTCCTATAATTCTTTATTAAAGACTCTCTCTAAAGGTGAATTGATGTTGTCTAATAATGAATGGAGAGCACACTTTATAGGGGCTTCTGAATGGCAATAAAGAGAAATAGCTGACAACTTTAGCATTACCCTTAGAACTCTGTGGTGAGTGGTAGTAATTATTCCCTGGATTCAGTCTTCCAAAGCAAGCAGAAGTTGGGTAAGTAGTGCTACAGAAGGTACTGTACATACATACCATCAAAGGAGCTCTAAATATCTGAGAGAGCAATATGCCACATTCTATAGAGTAATCAAATTCTTATGAGTTAAATATTGTGCTTGGATGTTAAACCTTATCTAAATATAGGCATTATGAAGAAAAAAACAAGACTAGAGAAAGACACATATTGGTCATAAAAAGAGAGGGGAGAATGATAAATGTTGGGCTTGAATATAGCAATACTATCAGATGAATATTTTTTAAAAACGTAGAAGGTCTTCAAGATGTTATATAGTTTTTCAATGGAAGATTTATAGGAAGACATGGGGAGAATTGCACATAATGAGTTGGCATGGATGAGTTATAATCAATCAAGGAACAAAGCATTTATTGATTATTATATTCAAGGCAAGGGATTGCCCACACTGATGAGATCACAGATTTCTCAAAGTTTATTCATATTGAAGCTTTCAGATCATAGATAGAAAATAGTTATGTTGACTCTTTCATTAGCTAAGTTAAGATATTACTATTTTAAAGAAGACTTGTAATTTGAATGACATTTTCACAATTAATATTATTCTATATCTATTAGCAATGTTCCAGATACCCTTTCATTGAGCCATGTCTTATGTAACTGATATGTCCAATCTCATATTTCAAGGTAACCTCAATGGTCATGTAGCCTAATTTCCATTATAATATACTCAACAATTAGCCTTCCAGCCTCTGTGTAAAGATATCCAAATGGGAAAGCATCTACTTCCTGGGCCAATTGATTCTGCCTGTGTATAGGTCTAATTTAGGAAGCATTTCCTGATATAATACCTAAATTTTCTCACTAAAACTTGACTCATTGTTCCAGATTCTGCTCTCTGGGCACAAAGAGAAGAAGGGTAATCATTCTCCATTTGGTACTCTTTCATGTACTTGAAGAAAGTTATCATGTACCTCCCATCCCCCTCAGTCTTTTCCATTGTAAACATCTCTAGTGCCTTTACTATATACACACATAGCATAGCATCAGATGCCCTTCACAATCCTGATTGCTTTCTTTTTGAATATTTTTTACCTTAACAGTGTCCTCCATGAACTATGAAGTACATAAACTGAGATATGATTTGACCAGGACAGAGCTCAGAGGGATGATCACCTTTTTATTCCTAAAAAAGCTATGTTCCTCAATTGGGCAGCTACTTGATGCAGTAGATAAAAGTATTGCACTGGGAATCAAGAAGGTTCCTCTTCATGAGACCAAATCCAGTCTCAGACACTTACTAGCTTTGTGACCATGAACAAGTCATTTAATCCTGTTTGCTTCAGTTTCCTCATTTGTAAAATGAACTGGAGAAGGAAATGATAAATGACTCCAGTATCTTTTCTAGGAAAACCCCATATGGACTTGTGGAGAGTTAGACCTGACTGGACAAGAAGAATATGTCTCAATATACCCCAAAATCACATTGAATTTATGGTCTTCCATATCATAATACTGACTCATACTGAAATTACAGCCTACTAAAAAGTCTGGTCAAAATGGTTTTCTTCAAGGCATATGATAACAGTTTGTCATTGCTTAGCTGGCCTTTGTGACTTCTTTGATAAGTTTTACTGTAGCATAACGGCTATTTCTTCCAGAATAAAAATTTTCTGATCAATAGCATTAGAAACAAAACTTTTCTTGAAGCTAGAAAGAACAGAAAGGTAAAGTGACTTAGTGCTCTCCCAATTGGGAAGTTTTGGGGGGCATCTATGATTAGTTTGAAAATATATTTTTTTAAGTTTTTAATGACATTGGGATAATATTAACAACTTTCTAAAGATGTGTTTATGTTCATTTCATTTTCTGAATATTTACTTGTTCTAGGCTCAAGAGGTTAATTTCAGAGGCTAGAGAAGTGATGAGTTTTCATATCCCTGTTCCCATACAACTCTTTAGTAAATACTCCCTAAATAGATGGTTAAATGGAAAATGTTACAACTAAAAGACTAAAGAGCAAAAGCAATGCCCAATACACACCAACATACAGTGGCTGCATATCCCTCAGCAAGTCACTTAATCTTTCAATTGCCCACACAACTATTTAAGTCATAGCCCAAAAACTCACAGAGCCTCTTAAAGTAGAGGGGGGCAGGGAATATTGATTGTCTTTGGTAGAGGAAATTTTCCCCAATGAGAGTTCCCTATACCAATGAAATCATAGATCTAGAGCTTACTAAAAGATGGAGAAGGAACAAGTCTCAAATCACATTACCAAAATTTCCCTGCTCTTATGGAACATCCTGCTGAAGATAAACACCTGATAAAGATCACTGCTGCCAAAGAGCACTGTTGCTCAAGATTTAGTGCTGTTAAAATTCACCACTGTATTTTTTCCCTAGATGTGAGGCCAGATGAAATATGAAGATTTATCACAGGCCTGGGAAGAAACATCAGAGGTAGTTTCATTCCAGAATGTTTCTTCATCACCTAAAGACCCAGAGAGCTTCTAAAAACCCTACTTGATACTTGTAAGTTATACTTCGGGCTCTGCTTGCCTTTTCTTCGTCACATGGTGGTAATTCATGCTCTGTAATCATCCCCTTAGAGAACATTTGTTATTTAATTGTGAGGAATGAACAAGAGAAACTTATCACCTCTCCAGTCACTGAAACCAACTCCTTGAACTCAGAACAGGTAAATATTTCCTACAAATGAAAATTCAAAAGTTGTCTGTGTTATCTTAGATATATTCCACTTAAAAGATAAGTAAACTTTTAGTCAAGTCATGCATGCCAAGTAACTGTCCAACTGGCAATTTCCACAAAAACATCATTTAAGTTGACATTGATTAGTCCCATCGCTAGAAGTAGGTCAGAGCTAAGGCATAGCCATGAGGCAAGAGAAGTGAATTGCTCTCTGGGTTTGTTCCTTTTCTGTAAATAAAAGAGAATGTATGTTTCTAAAAATGTCTATAGGCCAACTATTTTGAGTGTTTCCTTCCCACAAAGTAGTAAACTTGTTAATCACCTAGAAATACATCCCATTGTCTTGTCATGTTCTCTTTGGAAAGTACAGAAGAAATATTGCTGAATATGAAACATATTTCTTATATCTCAATTGTTTGTCCAGATGGGATGCAATGCACAGAGCTTCACTCCTACTACATTAATCACTATGATATGGTCTTTTTTTTCTACAAGGGATGGCAACAATGTCAGCACAAAATCTATCATTTAAGGACATTTCCTCAAAAATAGGAATAAATATAGAGATTGCATTCTGTAGACAAATGTTTTGGCTAAAGTGCAAACTTGAGTTGTCATTTAACTGAAATGCTTCAATAGCAACAGAATGCAAAAAATGCACTTATTATTTTTACTGCTGCTGCTGCTGCTGAGATGAGCAAAACAGTTGCTTCTGCTGCATTGGAGCTTATTTCCTCATCTTTCCATATTCAATTTCTTACACAGATCATTTCTTTTCATCTATCTTCTTTTGGTCCTATTCTTCACTGTATATGATTTGACTGTGTGCACATGTGCCCACAGGGGCAAGAAAACATTTGACAGTCTTTTGATTGGGGTGGGCTATATGTTAAAGCGAGAATGACAGCAAGCAAGTATGGCTGGCTATTAAGTTGTCTATATCAGTCATCTTGAAGTAGAAAATGAGATATAAAAAGATAAGCTATAAAGTTGTTCTCATTTAGATGTAGACAATCACAGCCGCCTAACCTGAGAAGTGGGTAGGGAGTGGGAATGGGGAAATGTCCTCTATAGGAGTAGCAATGGTAATGATGAAGGAACTATGACTGTAGGCATATATAACTCAGTGAAAAACCCAATAAGCTATTTTGTGATATTTAGGGGAGTTGTTTGTTATATTATATCAAATATAATAGAATTTGAAGCCAGAATGGAATCCAAAACTAATGTTCCCTGCCCCCATGGCATACTAATGATGAGCTCATTCCAGGAAAATTTGTTAAGTAGGTGAAGTTCATTATAAGTGACCTCCCAGATTCCTTTTCAAAACATTTTCTTACCTCTTGGTTCTACACACAGGTGCCCAGTGTCCTCACCCTACTATTATATTATTTCCCTTTCTGAACCTTCCTTTGATGCCTCCTTTTTTCAAAGGATGCAGAATTGCCTCTTCTTCTTTCCACCTGGCAATCAAAATTCCCATTTTCCTCCAGCCAGTTGCTACTACCTTCTCAGGCTAAGTGTAAGGGGGAAAGAAATCTATTGGAGTTCATCTATAATCCCTCCCAGTGTTTTAATTTCAAAAGAAAATTCTTGTTAATCTGAATGCCTTTCAATTTGGTAGAATTTCAAATAGCAAGGGGGAAATATTGGAAGAAGGTGACTTGCAGGAATTCTTCCAGGAAATTGGGGAAAAGACCTATATATGCCAACTGCTTAGAGCTCTCAGTAGTGGGTTATTCAGTTCGGCACAGAAAGGTGGTGCTAAAACTCCTCATTGCCAAAGAAGCCATTGTGAAGTTTGGGGCAGGATTCTAGCCAGAAGGCTAGAGTGCTCAGATTCAAGCTAGAACAGGCTGGGGGGGGGGGGGGGGTCATCTACTAGTGCTGTTAATTATAATCCAAACTCTAGGCCAAACTACTGAAGGGCCAAAAATATGAAAAGAACCAGAATTCTCTGGTAATTGCTAAGTTGTAGATTTATTAATAATCTATTACAGGGCAAATCATCATCACGGAGATTAATTAAGACCATGGTCCACAGACCAAGTCAAGAATAAGGGAAGTGCCAAAAGTGCTAAGGCATTACCTTATTTGGTTTAAAGTTCTAAGGACACACTTTCCACTGCTGAGCTCACATCACCTGAGGTGACAGTGTTGTGACTGAGTGCTTTAATCAGTATAATGGGAAATTGTACTGATGACAGGATTCCTCATTTGTGGATGCTTCCTCCTCCCCAGATTCCCAAATACCATTATAAAGTTGAGGTATCATCTGCACACTACACCAAAGCAGTCAAGGAAAGGGCAAGCAATGAAAATAGAAGTCAGAGAGATGAAAGCAAAGGTCATCAACCAGGTGCATGAAAGAAAGGCTTTTCCATTTTTGGGAGGGGTGAAAACCCACTTTGCTGAAAAGAAAGAAGAAACAAAAATACTTGTGTAGTGACAGAAAAAAAGGGCTTGAGATCCATCAGAAAACAGCTAGTTGGCTATCAAGGCATTTTCTAAGCTGAAAATCCTTAGACTCCCTTCATCTCAAAGATTCAAACAGAAAAAGGAGGAACAGAAGATGAATAAAGAAAAATTCAGAGTTCAGGTTGGAATTTGGGGAAACATAAAAGGAAGGACTTTGATCTTGGCAAATTAGATATTTTTTGCAATTCGCTGAGTCTGGAAATGAGAGAAAGGGGATTTGTAGAGAGGAGAAAAGTTTGGAACATCTGGTGTGGAGAATATGACAGTAACTCAACTGGAAACCAAGAAATGCATTATTGAGTAGCATTGAGGGCACAGGTGAACTTAGGCAGAATAATTTGTAAGGCAACTAATTAGGTGGTGATATTATTTCTCTGCAGCAATGCTAGACCATCATTGAGATTACCTAGGACTGGGATTGGGGAATCAGGTATAATAGAAGGTCAAGAGGGAGAAACATGCTGAGGGTATAAGAATCAGCATAGTTGATATACCAAGGAAAAAGATATGATGTGAAGCCAGATTATGAACAGGAAAAGCATGGAGGAGCCAAGGAACTGAAAGTCAGAATTAGGATAGGGAAGAGTTGTTTGTTGTTGTTGTTGTTGTTGTTTTGGGTATTTTCTGATCTTTGAAAATGTTATTTATTTAATTAATTTAGGATATTTTTCCATGGTTATAAGATTCATGTTCTTTCTCTTCCCTCCCCCTTCCAAATCCCCTTCCATAGCTGGTGTACAATTCCACTGGGTTTTACATGTGTCATTGATCAAGACCTATTTCCATACTGTTGATATTTGTACTAGGGTAATCATTTAGAGTCAATATCCTCAATCATTTCCCCAACAACCCATGTGATCAAACAGATGTTTTTATTAGAGAAGAGTTTTTATAGGAATTAGAGGATGTTATAGGCAGTGATGGTGAACCTTTAAGAGACTAAGTCTGGTACATGTTTCATAAGTTCACCACCATGACTATAGGTAGAAGGCCATAGGAGGTTGTGCTTAGAGAAGAAAAATTCAGATCTTACAGGCAAAAGTAGAGCAAGTAGCAATGATGTCAAAGTCCAAACTGTGACTGTGTTGGTCAGACTTTGAAGGAGAGTAGAGATAAGGATCTTTGGAATTGATTCAGCAAAGGAATTGTAAGGTGGTCATTGAAACCTTCAAGGTAGATGTAGTTGCTAAAGACATTAAAGAAAGTCAAGAAGTCTCCTGAAAGTGGGTATGTAACTATGATAAGAATAGGGAAGAGTATAAGCAATGACTTGTCCAACTAAAGAGAAGTGGCCATCAGTGCAACTCAGATTTGCAAAGTTTATTCCTCTCAACGATCTTGTGAGGAAGACAGAACAAGAATTATCTCAGTTTTGCAGACGAGAAAACTAAGGCTCTAAAATTTTAAGTGGCTTCCCCCAGTCCCCTCTCATTCCATCTTTCCCAACCTAACCCCACCCCAACTCCCACACCACTTGCCACATCCCTAAGGAAGTTTGGTGAAATAATCAATAGAGCCCTAGATGTGGAATCTGGACTCTCCAGGTTCATACTTGGCTTTAGACACTTACCAGCTGTGTGAGGATTGCCAAAATACTTCACCTCTTGTCTGTCCCAGTTTCTTCTTCTATAAAATGGAGATAGTAATAGCACCTGTACCTTAGGGTTATTGTGTGGAAAAATGAAATAATAGCTATAAAGCACTTAGTCCAGTATCTGGTACCTAATAAAGTGCTTGATAAATATTTGATTCCTTCCTTACCATCAGGCTCTGGGATTGTCTTATTCGTCTTTGTTTTTATCAGTTATGGATTAATTCAAAGTAACTTGGCTTAGTGAAAAGAGCAGTGGGATCTGAGGATCTTCCTAGTTCCATTGTTTAGTGTCTATCTAACCTTAGAGGTAGTGAATGAGGTGGGATTCAAACTATACCTTCTGATTCCAAGTCCAGCACTCAATCCCACCACACCAAGTTGGTGCTGATATAATAGTGACCTTTAATAATGGGAAGACAAGAATTTATCAATTCCCACAAATAGTGTCTGGAGGAATGGGAGAAATATTCTCTGTTGGAAAGGGTATCATCAATTGGAAACCAAGTCTTGATTAAGGCAAGGAGGTGGGAAAGGTTTTAAGAAAGGAAAGGTTTTTTTTTTAAATAATAATGTCTTAAATCAACACAATGGTTTACAAAGTATGTGGATATATCAAGGATATATTGTAAGAAGGGAAATTAGATAGATAGATAGATAGATAGATAGATAGATATTTAAGGAGTGGTCGCCAGGAATCAATCAGATGTAGATTGATTCCATAATTAAAATAGACCCAAGTCAGGATGGGTTTTATGGTAGTTTATTTACAATTAGGAAGGTTGAAGGTAGGGAGAGAGAAAGAGAGAAAAACTCTGGTCCGGACCAGGTGAGAGTTAAAAGATTAATTAAACTAGGCTACTAGCCACAAAGCCTTAGCAATTAGAGAGGTAAAGAAGCCTCCTTGAGGTAGAAACTCTAGAAACGCTAAGGTAGGGGAAAGGGAACCAGCCTAACTTACCCACGTGACAATTCAGAGTAGAAGCTGCCTGAGGTCTCAGCAGAGAACCTTCAGCACCAAGTTCAAAGCATAAACTGCCTCAACAGGAAGTTTACCATCATATTTGAAAGATAGCAGCTTTCATCACTTCCTGAAGGTCCACCTCTAATTCAAGTGGACAAATGGCAGCCTCAACACTGTTTTGGACAGTCCCTTGTTCTTGATTTGTTACTTATTGTCACGTGTGGGTAACTCATCTCCCCTCCCCACTAAGGGAGGTGGGGATGACATTATCTCTGGTGGCTAGAGTTTTAACTATGAATGGGGGTGAGCTAATTTCATTTACACAATAAAAAGTCGCAATCATGATAAAAAGGCAGATCAGGGATGTTCTTGCCATTTTACAACTGAGGAAGCAGAGACTCACACTGAGTTGCCCAAAGTTAGATGGCAATCAGATGTCAAAGATTTGAAATTAGATATTTGGACCTAGAAACATTCCATCATCCTTTTCATTAAAATACACTGGCATAATAGAAGGACACAGAGAGAGGCATCTAAGCCAAGTAAGTTTGAAGATGGGAGTAAAACAGATCTAGATAGATCAGAGGATGAAGTAACAGGGAAAAGAAAGCAATAAGCATAGATAATAGCAATGATGAAGGAGGCAGGATGGCAATAGCTAGATAGTACAGTAAACAGTGTCAGAAGACCTGAGTTCAAAGCTGTCTTGAGATGCTTACCAATGATGTGATGCTGGGCAAGTCACTGCACCTCTGGTTGCTTCAGTTTCTTCATCCATAAAATGGGAATAGCAATAGCACCCACCTCTCAGATTTTCGTGAAGATAATATATTCATAAAATGCTTTGCAACCCTTAAAGCACAATAAAATGCTAGCTATGATTATTATCATTTTTATTAGGAAACAGAGCTGGACTGGAGTGGCATTCTATTGATGGTAAAGGAATGGGATGAGGAAAAGAAAGTGTATTTAGTAGGCTAAATTTTATCACTGCAATCATAAGTAGAACCACAAGTCCTAAGGGTCCAAGGGAATTGTTGTTGTGATGGTGTAGGCAATGGCAGACAGATGATCCAGGTGTTCTAATGACTTATAGTAGATTGGGGATGGCAAGGGAAGTACAAGGGGAGGGTGCTGATAGAATGGGCTACTAAAAACCTCATCACTTTGCCATTAGTTATTAGTTTCCCATAATACTATAGATCAGGACTATGGTCTTCACCCTTAGGATCAAAACTGAGTGTGGTTTCTAGATAATTATTTATAGATCCACTGTCATATGGGTACTTGTCACCTTATATTAGTACAGCTGGTTCAAGGTGCTCTTGGGACTCCTGGAAGGGCAAGTCTCCAGGGGCCTGTGGGTATATACCTTCAGGTGCCTTTCAAGGCTTATCAGCATCTCAGAAGTTGATAGCAGGGACAGAATTTCATTCCTCTTTTGTATCACCCTGAATGAATCTAATGTAAAAGCAATATGATAATGTGAAAAAAGCACAGTGATGTTGAAATAGAGAATCTGGGTCCAAATCTCAGTTCTGCTACTTCTTACCTTTTTGGTCTTGGCACATAGCTTCTGCAAAACTTCTTTTTCTTCATATAAATTGAAGGCATTTGGTTGCAATGATTTCTAAGATCGCTTCTAAATCTAATCCCAATTAGTCACCTTCTCTTCTATAAGCCTCAGTTTCTTCATTTAAAAGAATTAGACTACATAACCTCTCTTTGATCTGGCAAATAGATAGTGTTAAATAAATCTTAGCCAGAGATAGTTATAAAAGAGGAGGCAATTTCCTTCCAAATCTTCATTGCATAAACATGTACTCATGCTTCCCTCTTTATTCTTCCCCTTTTGCCATGCTTATGCCCTTTATTCAATATACCTAATGTGTGTATTCCATATGATTTGAATATATATGTGCCAGAGATATATGTTCACTTGCCAGCTCTTCTGCCTGCATCCACATGAATTAATATGATCATAGACCTAAGAGTGGAAGGGGACTTTAGAGGTCATTAAGTCCAAGCTCCTAATTTACAGATAAGGAAAGCAAGAGCTAGGGAAACTTAATAATTTGCCCAGCCTCTAAAAAAAAGAAAGCACTGGGGGTAAGAATTGAACCCAGGTTTGGTAAATTTCCTCATTTCAAAGATGAGGAATTGAGGCTCAGAGAAGTTTAGAGATGCCCAAATTCATCAAGATAATAAGTAGTAAAATTAGAATTGGAACTTAAATCTTTTTGCTTCAGAGATTTCCCATTGTACCACAATGCCTCCTGTAACATAAGAGCTTAATAAGGCAGCTAGATGATACAGTGGATAAAGTGCTAGACCTGGAGTCAGGAAGACATCTTCATGAGTTCAAATAAGTTCAGACACTAACTGGCTGTGGGAAGTTACTTAACCTGACTTGCCTTAGTTTCTTCATCTGTAAAATGGGTTGGAGAAGGAAAAGGCAAACTACTCCAGCATCTTTGACAAAAAAACTCCAAATAGGGTCACAAGGAGTCAGGCATGACTGAAAAATGACTGGACTGTATGATGGTGGCTGAAAAATATCTTCTGTATTAATCACCCGAACCTCTAAGCACAGGTTCCCATAGGCAAAGGGAAAAAAAGAGTAAAGTAATTCAAACATAAATTAGACCTAGAATTCATAGCCTCAGACTTGCAGACTATGATGTAAGGGCCCAGAAGGGATTCAAAAGTTTTTCTCAAATATTTAAATCAGAATTCACTTTCATCTAAAAATTAAATATAACAAATCCTCTCTGAAAGACCGTATTAATAAGACTAGTAAGTTAAGAAAGGTCTACATTACACTTAGGAAGAGTAATATGGCTGATCATTTACATATGAAAGACCAAGTGGATGAAGAATGTCCATTGCCCATATCATGCCATATATTTGTATGGACAACTAATAAAATATGTATGTTTATTTATATATATATATATATATATCTGGGACAGATAGAAAAAATGACCTATGAGTTGGACCCAGATTTGATCAAGACCCAGGAAGTAAATTGTATTGCCTTTAAGAAAAGACAAAGCTCCTTCAGTGACATCAAGTTTTACTTAGAACCAAAGTCCTATTTTTAAAATATCATCATTCTACCAATGTTGCTGCATGGCAATGACACATGGAATATAACAGTCCTTAAGAATTCAAAATGACAGTCACAGAAAGCAATGGAGAAGTATGTATTAGGAGATATGATCAGATACCAAGCCACATAAAGTCCCTGAAGAACTCTGAGGAACAGGTATGAAAGATGTCATGAGATATACAATAGGAAGAGAAAATAAGCTATTCAAGGAGTAAGGGTGAGGGATGTCAAATGGATATCTAATTTTCCACTGGTGGAAAGTGAAATTGAAGAAGGTCTCTAGCATATTGGGAAGACCCTAAAGTATGAATTTATGAGAGGATGTGAATGAAAGCTGGATAGCTTGGCAGACATGCAGAAGTCTTCACTGTTGGATGGAATATCCAAATGGATGAGGACACAGATCCTTAGACTCTGAATAGTGCTCAGCCATTTGGGCCAGGTGACCCGAGTGGTTCTAAGAATTTCCCTTGGTTCACAATTTCCTTTACTAGCTTTAAAAACCTTAAGGCTAAATATTTTCTAAATATAAATGCTAGTTATTATCATTAGGCATTTTTTTGGTAATTCATTCATTCATCCACTAAAGTGGCATTTAAGTGCCTACTATGTATAAAACACTGGACAGAAAGATGCAAAGCTTAGCCTTTGCCCTCATGGAGCTTACAATCTAGGAAGTCAGAAACAGCTCCAGGTAGTAATGAGGATGCCCTGTTTAAGTTCAAGAACATCAAGTTTTCACAGATTTTCAAACTAATCTGCAATTCAAAGAGGATCATTTATTTTTCTAATCCCAGGACAGGTCAATGAAAGAAAAAGAAATTAGATATGAGTGGCTAGGGGGAAGGAGGATCTAATTTGGGAAAATGAGGTGCTTCCTCTGAGATTATGGTAAAGGAATAGTAGAATTACTTTTAACACCCAGGAGTCATCAAAGAGATATTGGACTCCAGGTGAGAGTGTCTATGTTTTAGATTGTGGGGGTGGG
>NC_058130.1:78417444-78427547 GCF_016433145.1 Gracilinanus agilis | reverse complement strand
AGCACACACAGGAGAGAGAGAGAGAGAGAGAGAGAGAGAGAGAGAGAGAGAGAGAGAGAGAGAGAGAGAGAGAGAGAGAGAGAAAGAGAGAAAGAGAAACATCTATTGGCTGGGCTGTTTACTCTGGACTTTGTTAGGATTTAAAGAGCCACACTTGAATATAGGAACATTTATTTTAAGAGACTTGGCTATACATTCTACAATAAGCCAATGCCTTATTTTTTGTCCATTATTGTCTTCATATTTAAAGTAATTAACTATGTAGGCAACAGCTTGGCCTTAAAGAGCCACTGCTATCTTTTGAATGCAGAATGAAACATTGTAGGCTGAAGTGTTTCTAATTGTTTTCTTCCCAGGGACTGTGGATTTACATAGTGATTCCCTTTGATGTTGAATGCAGAAGCTTTCCCTCCCTCCCCCCCATTCCCCTTTGGGATGCAGTAGGTGATGCCCAGTTCTACTGCAATGGCAATTGGAGCTCTCTCAAGTTCCCTCCTGGTAACATGCTGTCTAATGGTTGCCCTCTGTAGCCCGACCATACCTCTGGAAAAACTGGCCAAGACTCAGGACAAACAGGAGATTAAAACCAATCAAGAGAAGAGAGACCACGCAGCCCGGGACACTCAGAGCCAGACAGGCCCAGGGAAAATGAATGAAATCAGTAGGAATGGGCGGGAGGAGGGCAGCTCCAGGGATGGGAAGAGCAAAGGAAGCCGGAATTATTCCAACAAAGAGTCTTGGAGCAAACAGAAACAGACTTGGAATAGCCAAGGGTTGAGCAGTAAACCTGGGAATTTGCAAGGCCAAGAGCCAGGGGATAGTGCTCAAGAAGAAGCTCTGGCCGCAGAAGATGCATCTCTTCCTGAAGTCCTGGCTACCCCGGAACCCCCGGAGGAGTATGCCTATCCAGACTACCGAGGGAAGGGCTGTGTGGATGAGAGTGGCTTTGTTTATGCTATTGGAGAGAAGTTTACACCTGGCCCTTCAGCCTGCCCTTGCCTTTGCACTGAGGAGGGACCTCTGTGCATTCAGCCCGAGTGCCCAAGACTCCACCCTCGCTGCATCCATGTAGATACCAGCCAGTGTTGTCCTCAGTGCAAAGAGAGGAAGAACTATTGTGAGTTCCGGGGAAAGACGTATCAAACTCTAGAAGAGTTCATGGTAAGAGTTAAAAATCAGTCATGCCGTTGTCAAATGATTTTGAATTCTTGGATGAATTTAAAAGGCTTCCCCTCACACACTTTTAATACAAGATCCTGCTTAATATATTGGCTGAGTATGGTAATAACTATTGGACAAGAGTTTTGTGGGGTTTTTTTTTCATAGAAATTTCCATCTTTTAAAATGATCTGTTTAATATGTATAAGTCCCTTTGCTCTTTGCTAGGAAATGCCTTAATCATAATGAGGCAGTGGCATTGAACTGTAAGACATAAACATTTGGGTAGAATTACTACTGGATTTTCAACCTTAATCTACTGCTTTTCATTGAAAATTCATTTAATTTTTTTTTATTTAAATCACCCTTTTCTAACATAAGGTAACTTATAGTTCTAAACGAGGCATTTTCTTTGGCTAATAGTTAATTACGGGACAAAATCCACAAAAATAAAATATATCATCCATTGTAGGTATAGGCTAAAATGACAGTGTTTTGTAGATAATGAAATGATAACTCACATTTATACAGAACATTAGAGTTTTCAAGGCACTTTACATGTATCTTATTTGATCATCACAGCAACCCTGTAAGGGTGGTGCTTTTCATTCTTGCTAACTTACAGATGAGAAAAATAAGACAAAGGAGTTAAGTGACTTGTTCAGGGTAACACAGCTAGTAAAATACCGGAGACAGTAGTTAAACCCAGGTCCTTCTGCATCTAACTCCAGGGCATTGTCCAGTAAGCCAGGCTGCTTCATAGATTAACAAGAAATAAAACAACAAAATTGATTAGATCCTCATTAGAGAGCTGGTGTCAAAAACAATTTGCCAAACTGTATGAGTGATTCAGAATGATTATTTTTAGAGGAGTCTTTTCAAAAAAGACATGGATACTTGAAAGGTTTTTTTTTTGCCTCATTTGGTATATTATGTTGTTTTCTATAGTGAAAGTAGCCAGGAGGTGTGTTATGTAGCCTGATGAGTTGCAGCCTGGAAAACTGGATTGTGTTAGATTGTGTACACATTTAGTTCTTGAAGAAAATCGACAGGTTCTCTGTACTGACTATCCCATTGACCAGTTTATGAATAAGAATTGCCCATTTGGGTTCTACTCTTTATTTCCCATGGCCTGGATAATGCCCACTAGCAGTTAACCTACTTTTCCACTTTCTTAGCACCAGTAGCAATGGAGAAAACAAATTCTAGGAACCTAAAGGTAGGTACAGGCAATATCACTGATTCGGACTTGGCTTAATGGCTGCTACCTATTTTCAAAGAATGCCTCTGCTGATGGGAGATAGAGTGCTCATGGAGAGTCAGCAGCATGACACACCAGCCAGAACAAGATGATGGTGGAAGTTACTGATTTTATGTATCACAGCTGAACTGAAGAACAGGGAGTAGCTTGGTTCTATAAAAACATTTGACTGCATAACTTAGAAGAGACTAGAATATCTGTTAAGTGTATGTTACACATAGTAGGCGCTATATAAATGTTAGTAGTGATAATAATAATGCTGAGTGCTTTACAATTCTTATTTCATTTGATGCTCACACAATCCTGGGAAGTAGGTACTATTATTACCCCCATTTTACAGATGAGTAAATTGAGGCAGAGGTGACATTCCCAAGGTCATACAACTAGTAAGTGTCTGAGGCTGAATTTGTCTATCTGACTCCAGGCTTGGCTATAGTGCACTAACATTTGTGTTAGATTGGTGATGGCAAACCTATGACACGTGTGCCAGACACACGTAGCCATTTTCGATAACACGCAGCCACATACGGCCTCATATAGCCTCATACAAAGAAGTATCGGGCCACATGCTGAGGATGAAACATTTGCTGTAGTGTAGTGTAGACACTCTGTGCACTAAAGATGAAAATTCTACCTATATCAATTTACCTATTTTGGTTTATTAAATAGTTATATATTACAATTATACATTTTTGTTATTTAAACTATAAATATCATGAAATTATGGGTTTTTTTTAACTCAAAGTGACACACCACCTAAGTTATGCTCAGATTTTTGGTGAATTTTGACACACCAAGCTCAAAAGGTTACCCATCACTGAGTTAGATAGATAGATAGATAGATAGATAGATAGATAGATAGATAGATAAGCAACACTGAGATAGTGTTGTTAAAGCTTATAAAACACTTTATGTGCCTTATGTCTTTTAAGCTTCACAATAGTCTTATGAGGTCAGACCTACTGTTATCCATATTTTACAGATAAAGAAACTG
Source organism: Gracilinanus agilis (assembly GCF_016433145.1). Taxonomy (NCBI): domain Eukaryota; kingdom Metazoa; phylum Chordata; class Mammalia; order Didelphimorphia; family Didelphidae; genus Gracilinanus; species Gracilinanus agilis. The sequence continues at coordinate 78,424,134 of NC_058130.1, read as the reverse complement.
AGCCTCAGAGAGATTAAATGACTTACTATTATCACGCAGCTAATGCCAGAAGTAGGACTTGAATCCAGGTCTTACTGACTCCAAGATCATCACTCTACCTAATACCATGCTTTTTAAGTAGTCATTTTTGATACCATTCCTTATAATAGTTTTGAAAAGTATATTAAAATAGTTAATTTATTCAAGGAAGTGGCTGAATAACAAAACTGTCAGGTAATCTAAGAGAAATAACAAGAAGTGGAAAAAAGGATGACTAGCCCAGTACTGCTAATCCCCATTGTTGAATGCAAGGAAAAATGATTAAGGTATTTGGTGTACATATTATGAATGAAAGGGTATAACTTTAAATTTTATTTCCTTTGCTTGAAAATTCTTTTCCCAATCACAAATACTAACAGAAAGAGTATGTGCATGTGTGTGGGTATATATACACACATATATGTATATAGTCTAAATATCCATGCTATGTACACATATGTATATTTATCTGTGTATATGTGTATTTATATGAGAGAGTATGAAAGTAGGAAGACAGGTGATAGAGCTATTGAGTGGCAATGGGAATAGGAATTTAGAAAACAGGCAAATATTTTATAAAGAAAACTGATTGGATGGAGGATATAAGCAAGAAGAAAGTCAAAGATGGCAACATGGTTCTATATATACATGAGGGAATGTATTTATAGGAGGCCACTGGGAATCTAGGTTTGCAACTTGAAGCAAAATCATAGACTTCTAGTAGAAAAGGGCTTTAGTGGTCAGGAAGTCCAAACTCAATCCATTCCATCTCATTTTCAAGATGAGGAAACTGAGAATCAGAAAGGTTCAATGATTTGTCCAGGGTGATATGACTAGAAAGTATGGGAAGCAGGTTTCAACCCCAAATCTTCTTCACTCCAAATCTAGCAATTTATCCACTCTAACATGCTGCCTGCTACATGAATATTGTCCTTATCTTTCAGTTCTAGTATTACAATCTATTTCTACTGTCAATCATCCCAGACTTATATATTACTCCCTTGAATTTTTATACTTATCTTTATAACATCCATGGAATAAGATTTGTATTATTACATACAAATAATATAAAACTTAAATATAATAGCTACATTTTATATATATATATATATATATATTCATTTATACATATATACCTATGTTATTTAAACTATCTGTTATTTAAAGTCTCTGAGAAAACAGTACCTAACTATTTTCCAACCTTATCTTACATTTCTTCTTTTCATATACTTTTTGCTTAGCCAAACTCTATTACTGATTCTTCCCTACATCATTTGATTGTTCATCTCTACCCTCCAGGTATTTGATTGAAATATATTCCCTTTTCATCTTTGTGTCTCAGAATCTTTCTCTTCCTTCAAGCTCTGTTCAGGTCAGCTCAGTTTAAGTTACCTCCCTATGAAATCTTCTCTAGTATTTTTCCCAACTTTTAGTTTCAGTTCTATCTTCCAGATTCTTTCCTGTTTACTTCTCTTTGTATGTTTGGTAGTCCCTCAGTAAAATGTGATTTCCCTAATGTCAGGGACTGTTCTAGTTTAGTCTCTATAGTTCTGGCACTCTAGGGACAGAGCTTGGGCTTTTGATTTCAGTAGTTTGGAGAACCCCCAAGTGAAGAAATTCCTTCTACTAATGCAGGTCAATTCCTGCTTTGCAACTTACAGACTTCGAGAGTTGCCTCTAAGTTAAGTAATGTTCCCAAGCTCATATAATCAGTATTCATCAGAGACAGGACTTCCTGACTTTAAGACTTTCTTTCCATCTACTCTGCCCACATCACTTCTCGTAACATGGTAGCAGGTACTGAAATGTTCATGCAGTTAAATGGAAACATTTCATATTAATGAATTAATTAATAACAACATATTAATTAATTCACATTAATCTTCCTCATTTATATGTCACATCTCAGAACCCTTCAAGATGTTGGAACTGACAAATTTTTTAATGGTACTGCCAATCAGTTAAAATCCAAATTCTTCATTTGGCATTATAGACTCAACTTACCTATTGAACCTAATCTCAATCTAATTGCTTTCTTGTAATCAATTCTAGTCAAAGTGAGCTACTGGAGTAGCTAGGTGGCATAGTGGATAGAGTACAGTAGATATGCATTAGGAAGACTCATTTTTCTGAGTTCAAATCTTTCCTCAGACACTAAGTATTTGATGTTGGTAAGTCACAACCCTATTTGCCTAAAAAAAGAAAAAGTGAGCTACTTGCCACCACTCATATATAGCCATGATTTTTTCTTTCCTGGATTTTTCTCATGCTGCTCTCTCAGTTAGAATTAGCCTTCTTCCTTTCTACTCCTCATTTTGCCCAACTGAAATCCTAACTGTTGATAAAGATTAAGTTCACATGCCACCTTTCCCACTAATTGGTACCTGTTCTTCCCTTCTCAGACCTTAAATATTCTTTTGTTTGTACTTCTGCATTTATCATAGTCTCTTTTGCTTGTCTTGCCTCCACCCCCAACCACCACTCAACTTCTATTACAAACACTATGAGGCAAAGATTATTTTCTTGGTATTCGTGATATCTGCCTATAATAGACACTTAGTGTGCTATCTGTGCATAGTAGGTGTTCAATATTCTTTTTATTTACTAGAACTGAAGTAGTGGGATGCATTACATATCATTGTCTACTGGGAATATATGACTCAAAATATAGTTAAATACATAGAAGAGAAGGCCTCTAAATGAATATTATGTATCACAATAGCTTGTATTTCTGGAAAGAAAGGTACCACAAGAAAATGAAAGGATACATATATTGGAATTTGCTAAAATCTTCTTTGCTATGGAATTTGGTAGAAGGCAGGGCTCCTTTGGGCCCTGTTCAAATGAAATCTGTTATTTAAAAATGAAAAGAAGTTCATTATAAGGTGATCCTCTGTTATGTAGATCCTAAAAACACTATTTTGCTTAGAATCCATGATGTTTTAATGAGTGGGTGGGGGGAATCTCTTGTTCAGACATGGGCTTAACTATATGATCTTTAACTTCTCTTCTGACTCTGACTCTGTGAGTTATATTTTAAAGAGTGGCATGTAACTCCAAAAAAAGATGAGCCTTTAATAGTTGGGCTTAGACCATAAGCTTTTGGGCAAAACCAAATTTATTCCTCAGATTATATAAGTAGGTAGCCAGCTTTAAGTAAGAAAGCATCACATATAGTTATCCATTTTGTGGATTAATAAGAATATGATTATTTAATATTATACCAAGCTCTATCATTTTTGGTGCATTTTCACTGATGCTTCAGTCACAGTGAATCAACAATCTTGAATTTCAGAGTGATGATGTTGAATGTCTTGGGTTTTCTATGATGGTTGCAGGTCACAGGGTCACTTGGAGATTTGTAGCAAAAAAATAATAAAAAGAATAGCTATAATTCATAATAGAATACTTTAATATTCAGAATCCTGAAAAGTAGAGTCCTTGCTTTATTACTTTTAAGAACTGAGATATGTTAGGTCCTTTCCATGAATGTAGTTTGAAACTTTCTTTGCTATAATAGTCTGTCTTTTTGAGTAGCTATATCCAAAAAATCTTTCACCATATAACCAATCTACTAATGAGTTTCTTGCAATTTAACTAAGCTAGTCATTTAACAATAAACATACAGTCTGCTAGGATCTGCCTGAGCTTATACTCATTGATATGGGACAGATTAGAGTCACTTTCAACTCCTGATGAGCCATCAGAATAAGTCTTTAGTGACTGTTGTTGTTGTCTTTATATATACCACATGTATCATTGTCCCCATTTTATAGGTGAGGAAGCTGATGATTCTTTACACTGCCCTCTGTCCTGAGCTCAGGCTTTTGTTATTCAACAATTGTCCAAGAATGAGAAAATGTCTTGACTTTAATATTTGAAAGCTCAAAGTTTGGTCTTATTTAAGGTGAGTGTTCCTCATAGACTCTATATAATCAGTGAGCATAACTCATCTCATCATAGACTACTAAACCAGGTACTGTTTTTTTTTATTAATACATGAATATTGAAGAGTGGGGAAGAATTATATTTAAGGGAATTGCAATAGTGCCTTATGGTAGAGGCTCATCTGCTCTCAGCTCCTTGAGATGGAAATAACCCATTTCTACCATCTGAAAGTATGCTAATGTAATGAAAGGTATGGAATTTAAAAGAACATAATGCAAAGGGACAAGAATGGCAATGTATTAAAATACTATTTTTAAAAGCCCTATAAGAGACACCATACTATTGTAAATGTAATGTTTATTCCAAAGGCTATATTTTAGGCAATTCTGTGTAGTACCCTCTTTGGGCACCCTTCCCCAAACTCCACTCCCAGTAATAGGTTAGGACCTCCAGGGATAACTGACTAATTCTCTTCTTAGATTTCTAGGATTAACTCTGAAGGTTTGGGAGTTTTTAATGTTATTCCTTAGGAGCCCACACCAATGTGCCTCTGATGAGTTAACCAGATAACACACTCCCAATATCAATTAACCTAATTAAGTTCATTAGCTTCTACAAAGATCTATTTACCATAAAATATAATAAGGACCAAACTACAATGTTCTCCCAAATGGAAAGGTATCACTTCTCTTCCACATATGCATTCAGTCCATGAAAATAGTGTCTCAAACCTAAGATGGCAGCTACAAAACAATCTGTCTCAACTTAAGAGTGTGATCCTTTATTTTTCTACTTTGAGGTGTTCCTACCAAATCCATTGCTGAGTATAATAATGCCTAAAGATGAGTTACTCCCTTGCCCAATTGGACTGGTTCCTTTGATGGGTTAAATCAAGTAAGTCATTCCTTAGAGCTATTACATGATCTCCTCATCAAATTTGACTACTGCTGATAAGAGCTTTTGGCCTCCTATATCAGTAGGACCATAATTGGTTTTGACTATTCTATCAGTTTAACTTGTTGCTTGGGTGCTCCCTTTGATGGCTCTCCCAGCTCACAGGTTACCTAGGTTTTCCCATTTCATGATATCACACACTTAATATTGAAAACTCAGATACTAGCTTTGTGACCCTAAGAAAGTCACTTTTGCCTTTTTGCCTTAGTTTCCTCATCTAGAGAATGAGCTGAAGAAATAAATGTTAAACCTCTTTTATATCTTTGCCAAGAACACTCCTAGTGGGGTCACAAAGAGTTATGCACAACTGAAACAAGTCAAAAACAACAGTAAATATATTGAGAAAGAAGAAACACAGGAATGAAATTTCCATGGCCATAAGCAGATTACAAAAAGTTTTCCAAACTTATTGCTTCTTCCCCAATTAAATGCTTACAGCAGTTATTTCTTCTTGAAAGTCTTAAGGGAAAAGAGTGATCAGTTGTCTGCTCAAATCTTTCATATGCACACTTAGTTCTATATTAAAAGGCTTTTTCATCATCCATGGCTTCCTTCAGGTTCCGTAGAAAATCCATCTTCTCAAGGAAGCTTTCAATAACCCCTCTTAATTCCAGTGACTTCCCTCTATTAATTACCTCTTTTTTATCCTGTATATAGTTTTTTGGTACATTTTTTGTATGTTTTCTCCCCCATTAAACTGTAAGTTCTTGATGGCAGAGACTATTTTTTGCTCCATTTTGTATTCCCAACACTTAGCACAGTACCAGGCACATTGTAGGTATTTAATAAGTATTTATTGATTGGTTGATCATCACTAAACAGTAGTCTGACAAAAAAAACAGTCAGAGGATATGTGGACATATCCTGAAAATGAAGGGAAAAGCCCCTTGATTGTGTATCCCTAGAAGCAAATTAGCCAGGTCTCCATATAGATTAGAACTAGTCAGAGTCTCATTATCATATTCTAAGGACTGGGCCAATCTTGGTCAATTTCTCATTAGAACTATATAATTCATATTCATTATTCATGCTATTAGCACACATAATCGAAAATAGATTTTAAATGATTTTTTTTTCAGACAGACCTGTAAGGCCATCCATGTTGGGAGTCCTTGGTGAGGAATTTTCTATACTATTGAGGATTTCTACCTTTGCTACAATTTACAGTCTTAATGATTTGTCTGAGGCACTGAGAAATCATGTGATTTGTCTATGGTTACTTTATCAGTATGTGCCAAAGGCAGGAGTTGAATCCAGATCATGTTGACTTTCAGACTATCTCTTTATCCAGTGCACCAAATTGCCCCTCTTATTTAGTTATCTTTATAACTGCTCAATCTTTAAAAATTGTTCTTCAGAGTTGTTGAATTTAAAAACAAATCTGGCCCTTAGCAACTATGTCTTGGCTATATGGACTATATACCACATTATGAACCGAATTCATTATGGAAGTATGTTTATCAGCATTTCCAAATGAAAAACTGCTCTTATAATTTGCTTAGTTAAATCTATCCCTCAGCTATCTATTATCTGGTTTGTATTAATCCTTTATAAACTCTCTCATCTCCTCAGATTTTATTAATGAAGAAATCCTTATGAGAACATTGGAATAAATGTTCTGTGCAATTAGAAACAAAATTATAGACTTTTAGAGCTGGAAGGAGCTTTAGAGATGAATTAGTCCAACCCCCTTATGTCTCAAATTAAAAAAAAAAACTATGGTCCAAAGAAATGAAGGAATTTGTCCAGTGTCACATAGCTAATAAAAGGCAAAGCCAGGAATAGGTACCAATCCTCCCGCTGCCCAGGCCAGTGCCCTAATAAGTAAAA
>NC_058130.1:78323936-78415482 GCF_016433145.1 Gracilinanus agilis | reverse complement strand
TTGTGTATCCCTAGAAGCAAATTAGCCAGGTCTCCATATAGATTAGAACTAGTCAGAGTCTCATTATCATATTCTAAGGACTGGGCCAATCTTGGTCAATTTCTCATTAGAACTATATAATTCATATTCATTATTCATGCTATTAGCACACATAATCGAAAATAGATTTTAAATGATTTTTTTTTCAGACAGACCTGTAAGGCCATCCATGTTGGGAGTCCTTGGTGAGGAATTTTCTATACTATTGAGGATTTCTACCTTTGCTACAATTTACAGTCTTAATGATTTGTCTGAGGCACTGAGAAATCATGTGATTTGTCTATGGTTACTTTATCAGTATGTGCCAAAGGCAGGAGTTGAATCCAGATCATGTTGACTTTCAGACTATCTCTTTATCCAGTGCACCAAATTGCCCCTCTTATTTAGTTATCTTTATAACTGCTCAATCTTTAAAAATTGTTCTTCAGAGTTGTTGAATTTAAAAACAAATCTGGCCCTTAGCAACTATGTCTTGGCTATATGGACTATATACCACATTATGAACCGAATTCATTATGGAAGTATGTTTATCAGCATTTCCAAATGAAAAACTGCTCTTATAATTTGCTTAGTTAAATCTATCCCTCAGCTATCTATTATCTGGTTTGTATTAATCCTTTATAAACTCTCTCATCTCCTCAGATTTTATTAATGAAGAAATCCTTATGAGAACATTGGAATAAATGTTCTGTGCAATTAGAAACAAAATTATAGACTTTTAGAGCTGGAAGGAGCTTTAGAGATGAATTAGTCCAACCCCCTTATGTCTCAAATTAAAAAAAAAAACTATGGTCCAAAGAAATGAAGGAATTTGTCCAGTGTCACATAGCTAATAAAAGGCAAAGCCAGGAATAGGTACCAATCCTCCCGCTGCCCAGGCCAGTGCCCTAATAAGTAAAAGATGTTATAATATAATAGTTATAATTAAATATAAATAAAGTTATATATTATATGTAAACTACATAAAATAAATTAAATTCAGAGTAAATTAAATTATAATACTCTAATATTAAAAGAAAATTCCTAGAAACAAAATATATCATTTATTCATATGTTCCCACTTTATGGTGTGTATATTTTCTTGGCTGATGTAACTTGATTGAAAACAACCAAAGAACTGGAAAGAATTAAGCGATAGAGTGTCTAAGAGGGATGGAATGCTTGGGTCCAGAATAAAAGTATTTATTCGGGAATTTCTCATTGATAATGTTTGTTTTGAAGCCATTAAAAAGGGAGCAATAGAAAAGAATGTCAAGGCATGTAAGTTTCCTTGATGGAGCCAGATTTGTGCTTGTCCTGGGGTGGGGAAGCCCAGTTCAGTTGGCTGCTTGCTTGCATACTACTTCTGTGTGGCATCTGATTTACTAGTATGACCAAATCTGCACTGTAACATTTTAGTCTTTCAGGAAATTCCTCCTGTTATGTAATGTGTTGACTTTTAAAATACTATCTCTGCATACGAATGAGGTCAGTTCTGTATGTGGCAGGGAGTGTTTGCCCAGGAAGTTGGGGTCATATCAGGAGAAGATGTTGTAAGCCACAACCTAGCAGTGATTAGTGTGTGTTTACTACACCTTTGGCCCAGACGATCCCACGGACTTAAATTTGCATGTCCTTCAAAATATGAGTGTATTGAGCTCAATAATAATGAGAATGAACAAGGTTGGCAAGAAGAGTTGAAATTCACTGGAGCTCTGCTTAAGTATATGGAATAAGATTAGATCTAGAATTGGGAGAAAGCTCAGAGGGCACCTAGTATAACACGTTTCATGTTAGAATTAAGGAAACCGAGACCTGTGGAGGTTAAATGACTTTTTCCTACTTCACACAGGTGGTGTTGGGGCTAGGGCTGGGGATTTGTATTCGGGCCTCCTGAGTCTAGAGTCAATGTTCTTCCATTGTGCTACTCTACCTCTGCTAGAAGAAGAAAGGGTCTTAGTTGTCAAGGTATAGAATCCCGTGTCCTACTAGTTGAGAAGAGCAAATTCACAAATTGGAACATGTGGAGAATGTTGAAAAATGATCATCCAAGGGAGGGAAGAGTTGGTCTAGTGTACTGCTACCCCATGTCTTCTATTGACACAGCTGGAAATAATTCTAGATGTGGCAGATTCCTCTCTCATCTCCTCCCCTCCTCCAATAGTAATCATATGTTGTTCATTGCCCTTTTTCCAATGGGTTGTCCATTTTGATTGCATGTATCAAAGGTGAATGCATAGGAGAGTATGCCTTTGAGAAGAAGAAAGGGACAGGTGTCTGGAGGAAGAGGAGAGGACCAGTCTCTCATACAGGTGTTCTGAATCCAAGAGGAAGTTTTTAACTACTCTTCTATGTCTTACATAGAGTGCCCATTCTTTAGTTTGCATTCCTGACCCTCTGGCTTGAAACACTTCCTTTTGCTTATCGGCACCATTTAGGTCTGGCCAAGGTTGAGTTCCAGCCAGCTGGATTTCATTCTTCGTTCTATTTCTGTCAGACGCTGGGGTACAGCCAGGACACAGCTTACACTTTCTCAGTCTGAGGGAAGAGATGATGTCAGCCACACACTGATAGCTCTGTGACTTCGCTTTATAGCCTCAGGTGCTCTTAAAATCATTGGACTTTAAAAAAGGGAGATTTTTTGATACATCCATTTGGGCATCAAAGAAGAATTGCTTTAAGTCCTTACTGTAGTCAGGTTGAGTTGTAAGAAAAAGAATGAAATTTGTCTTGTCACTCTCCAGTAGCTTTCTCTTCGCTCTTACCCCAGTCATCATGTTCTCCACCAGCCTATATCTGAATTTTTATTTGGCCAAGGATACTGTTTTGGGTGCACCTGCTGGCACCCCTTGCCAAGTACCACTCTTATGCTCCAGACTTTTTTTTCTGTTGTCCTCTTCACCTCTAATTAAAACATAAATGTATCTCTGGTCAAATTTGTGCAAATAGACATTCTACTCTTTAAAGTAAGAGCTAGCTAATCTGATAAACTGACACCTACTAAAGATTTAAGAATCATCTCTGAAATTTGTGGATTGTGTGAATATGGACAAGTCTCTTCACCACTCTCAGTCTCAGTTTCCTCACTTGCAAAAGATAAAACAATATCTACCTCACAGGATTGCTAGGAGGAAAAAAACAAACTAATGCATTGCAAAGTGTTTTATAAGTCTTAGAATTCTATTTAAATGTCAGGGATATAAGTTTTTTACATTTTTAAAGGAGCCCCCTGGGTATTAACAAAAAGAAGATACAAAGATGAGAATTTGGAAATTAGAAGAGACCTTAGAAATCCCAAACTCTCATTTTACATATAAGGAAAATGAGTCACAGAGAGGTCACATGACTTGTCCAAGTTCCCATGGCCAGAAAGTAGCATGAGGAGGCTATGAACCTAGGTTCTCTAACTTTAGATACAATATTCTTTTCTATAATCCATAATTCTATTTAAGGGAATTTAAAGATTTTTGGAAGTAGATATGTACTTATTAGCATTCAGGGATCTTCTGAGACCCTTTTAATCACTCCAGATAGCATAGTCCTGACTAGTAATTCCATCCAAGTCCAATGATTAGGTTAACAACATGTTGTCTTAGAGAATGGCTAGACTAGCCTGATAAAAATCCACAACAGATTCAGAGTGTGTTCTACGTTTGTTCATAAGCCTGAGAAGATCATGCAGAGAGCCATTGTTACCTAGAGGGGATAAGCTATGTTCAGAATTCTTCTCCAATTACTCAGACTTCAAACTGTCAAGATGTTTAACCTCTTTGTTCCATCTACTAGAAAACAAAGTAAATAGTAGCATTCTGCTTCTGAATGGTAGGAAGAATAGCTAATATAACAATATAACATAATGGTCCTGCTTTCAGTGTCCAGGGATAGCTTTATCTCATATTTGTGGGGAAATACACATCCTCTCATGTTTGATGAGCTCTGCATTTTAAATTTTTTAACCCTAGTTTGAGGCTCAGTTCAAGAGGACACTGGCTGTCCTTGGTCCTGAAGAGTTCTGTGGAGCCACAGAGTTGAGAATTGTCCAGAACATCCACCTCTTGAATTCACAAGTTTCCTTCAAAATAAAACTTGATTCTCACTGCCTATAAGTGCTGTGATTCTCTTTTCTCCAAGTTATTAGCACTTTGCCTCTTTAAATTGCTTTGTATTTTTATATAAACTTCATATTTACCTTACTCTTGTAGAGATGGAATCTCCTCTGTAAAATGTAGGCTTCTCCATGGCAGGAACTGATTTGTTTTGTCTTTGTATCCTCAGTATCTAGCATAGGAATTTGAGCTTTGAGCATAAGTGAATCATTTTACAAGAGAGGAAATAAGCCAAGAGAGAGGAAGTGATATGACCAAAGTCACATTTTTCTACCCCAACACATGCTTTTTTTTAACCCTCTAAATTTGTATTGATATCTTTTTTTGAAACATTGCCTTTATTTCTAAATGTGGAAAGCCATGCAAGCATGGAGTCAGAGAATGTGAGTTCAAATGTTGACTCTTTTTCTGCTTACCTGATATTGGGTAAATTACTTAATCAAATATGAACCTCGGTTTCTTCAAATGTTAAATGAAATGGTTGGATTTAGATGGCCTCTCAGGTCCCTTCCAGCTCAAAATCTATGATCCTCCCATTTCCTCTACCCAGTGAACCATCTTTTATAACAAAGAATTAAGAAATTAAAAACAAAAGCATCTCGGTAAAATTAGCCAATACACAATGAGTTTGAAGGACATATAATATTTTATACCTAAAGTACTTCACCTTTGCAAAAAAGAATGGAAGTGCATTTTCTGGTGTTCTGTGGACTCAAGCTATATCATTATTATAACCCAGAATTTTGTCTCTCTCTTTTTTTAAACCTTTACCTTCCATCTTAGAATCAATAATGTATATTGGCTCTAAGACAGAAGGGCAGTAAGGACTAGGCAATGGTGGTTAAATAACTTTCCCGGAGCCACACAGCTAGGATGTATCTGAGGCCAGATTTGAACCCAGGATCTCCCATCTCTAGGCGTGGCTCTCAATTCACTGAGCCACGTAGCTGCCCCCAGTCTCTCTTTTTTTTAAATCACCCCTTACATTTTTGTAGTCATTTTGTATATTGTTTCCCTGATTCTACTTAAATAACTCTGTATCCATTTATTTATCCTCATGTGTTTCTCTAAATTCTCTATACTCATAATTTCTTATGGCGTAGAAATATTCTACTATATTCAAGAAAGCAATTTGTCACTTTTGACCTATAGGTACCTACTTTGTTTCAGGTTCTTTGCTACAAAGTTGAGACAAACATATATAATGGCAGAGAGGATTCAAGAGCCTAAGTATCTTGACTGTCAGTGAAGTATGTAAATTCAAGCCCTTTATGCTCCTTCATGTGTCTTACATTAAAAAAAATCACTCAAAGAGTTAACATTTTGAGAACAAACAGAAACTCTTGAGAGTGCTAGCTGCCAATGATGCGTTGCCCATAGGCATGGTTCAGCATTCTGACTAGTTGGCACCTGACCCACTCTGAAGGAAGATTTCATACAATACAAGTCTCTGTGGCTAAATTATGACTATATCTGGCATTCTAGTTTTCATTGGCTAGTTTGAATATTGGCCTGACATCCAAGTGAATTAAGTAAAATGTCATATATGTAGCCCAGGCTTCGAAATAGAGCTAGCTTAATGTAAGTTTATGAAGTAGGTATAGTTTGTCTTTTAATTCCTCCAACTTCCACTTTGTGATTTCCTCTCACTTTTTTGTTCACTTCACCTGCACCTGCCCTCTTTTTAAATTCTCAGTGGTATGTGTTCTTTTCTCTGTCATCCCCCCTGTTAAAATGTGGGCTTTCAAAAGGTCTGAGTTGGGGGACAGCTAGGTGGCTCAATGGATTGAATGCCAGTCCTAGAGATTGGAGGTATTGGGGTCAGATCTGGCCTTGGACATTTTCTAGCTGTGTGATCCTGGGCAAGTCACTTAACTCCCATTGTCTAGACTCTACCACTCTTCTGCCTTGGAACCAATACACAGTATTGAATTCTAAGATGGAAAGTAAGGGTTAAAAAAAAAGATCTAGACTGACCCATTTTATATTTTAGGGTAAATTTAAATGATGTTTTAAATTTCCCAGAGGTGTTTATATTTAAGGCTTATCTATGAGAGTGGAATAAAAAGTTTCTGCTATGTTAAAGGCATTTCAGGCATCAGTGGACAGGTGGTGCAGGTAATTCTGGAAATATAACCTAGAATCAAACCCACTGCTATCCTCCTGTGTCCGTGTAAAGGGACAAGATACAAGATACTGAATTCAACTTACTCTCACACTGGTGTTTCTTCAGTTGCTTTTGCTTCTGAAAGAGCAGGTAGACATGCTCTGATCCTGTCAGTCATTTCTCTGAAGTACAGAAAGATGTCCACAAAGTAAATGGATATTTGTGTGAGCATGTCAGGTCATTTTGCTGTTGAACACTCCCAGGGACTTGACTGCTTCAGCTAAGAAGATGAGAGCCCCCCTCGCTTTTACTTTCATTGTTCAAACTCTTGATTCCTGCCCAGTAGTTCATTGTGTGTCAATATTGCCAACAATTTTCCCTTTGAAACTGACTCTATAGGCAGGACAATTTTCCCTTTAAAAATGATGCCATGAGTTACAAGTGGAACAGCGGGAGAAGACAGGGCAAGTTTTGAAGGTCTAGGTGTTTGAATACCTAGTCTTATCTCCTAAGCTTGTTGAGAGTAAATACTTTACAAAATTGAAAGTGCTAAATCAGTGATTCCCAAACTTTTTTGGCCTACCGCCCCCTTTCCAGAAAAAATATTACTTAGCCCCCTGGAAATTATTATTTTTTAAAATTTTAATAGCAATTAATAGAAAGATAAATGCATCTGTGGCCATCACCGCTCCCTGGATTGCTGCAGCACCTACCAGGGGGCGGTAGCACCCACTTTTGGAATCACCGTGCTAAATGTTTTGTTTCGCATATTTGTTATATTGTTATATGGTCATGTTTTTCTTTTTTGACTGTGAAGAAAGCTATCTTAACCTTCAAACAATAAAGATCTGGGCTGACCTGTTTTTTACTTTAGAGTAAATTTAAATTATATATTGTCAATAAATGACAAATAGTTACAAGCATACATGTTTTCCTTAAAAGGAATGCACTTGGAATGTCCTTATCTGGGCTAATACCATATCAGACAGGAAAGACTTCTAGTTGTTAAACTGAGAAAATCCTTTGGGGATAGTGGATGCTCTTTATCACCTCCAAGTGGTTAAAGCGCAAATGGATCTGAACTAGAGGAAATGTAATTCATGTACTTTGTATATCATCATCATCATCATCATCATCATCATCAACATCATCATCATCATCATCATCATCATCATTATTATTATTATTATTATTATTATTAACTTTCTGCAATACCATAACATAAAGTAACATCGGTACACTGGTCCTGTTTGCCCAGCTTCCTTGCTGTGCCTTCAGATATCTTAGAAATTCATCTTGGAGACAAAATAATATTAAAATATTTCTTTTATGCATAGTCTTTTTTCTCCCTAAAATCCTACCTCTGTCTGCAGAGCCCCATACATAAACACTACTGTCTCATCTCTTCTCAGAACCTGATGCTACCTTTTCCCAAAGGGCAGAGAGGATTAAGGTATGTTGATACTCTTGCAAGAGCTTCCTGACTGGTTCATTTCCCTCCAGTTATTGTCCATGAACTCTATCCCTGGTTATGGCAATTGGGGAACCATAATTCGAATCCTAGATCTCTCACTTACCTTTTATGTGATTATGGGCAAATTACTTAATATCGAGTCTTAATTCCTCAACTGTGAAATTAGAAGCTTGATCTAGGTAAGCCTAAAGATCTCATCCAACTCTTAATCTATAATTATACAATCCTTCGATCCCATACAGACACAAGATCATTACAGCAAACCTCAAAACATGCTGCTCCTCTGTTTAAAATAATTAAAGATCAGTGATGCCTTCAAGAATGAAAGAAATAACAACAAAACAATAATGACAATAGCAATGGTAACAACAATAGTATCAAAATCTAGCTAAATAATATCATCAAAGCTCATCCATGTTGGGAGTTGGGTTAGGAGGGAGCAAAGGCAAAGTTAAAGGAATCCCAACCAGAGTGATGTATAGTGGGGACTCTATCCTACCTCATGTGTTAGGGGAGCTCCGTGTTGTAGGAGGTGTGACGGATTTTGGAATGCTGGACAGTGGAACTGTGAAGAATCCAACAAGGTGGCAAAGGTCTACAGGCTGGCTTTCCACAAAGTCACCATTATTATCACCTTGTCAATTAAGACAACATAATGAGTGGTCCCTTTATATTTTGGTACCAAAGAAAGGCAGAATAGGTCAGAACAAATCAGAAATACCAATGTAGTACAGATAGACTCTGGACTTATTCTCCCTATTCTAAATCCATTGGCATGTCAGATTTTGCAAACAAGGCTTCTTCATATCTTTCAAGTTTATAGAAAAAAGGCCAAGAGTTTAGGAAGTGTCTTTCTTCTATTATTCTCAAGATTCTATCTACTCTTTCCTTCATAATCATTTCTAGTTAGTATTTCTCCAATATCATCTAACCAGTGATTATCACCACAGTATCAAAAATGGATTGTTTTCCATATCGTCCAATATCAATTACTAGTCAATTTCTACTAAGTATTAATAAACAAATTAATATCTATTAACTTTTGCAAAAGGATATTTACTGCAAAGATATATCTAGAGCTGAAGTTCAAAAACAACACCCAAAATCTTGAAGGGATGTCCCCAAAGTTACTTTTCCTTGGCCCATTTATACCTTGAAGCAGGATAAGAATAAACACAAATTTAAAGTGATGACATAGTTGATGCATTAATTATTCCTTTGCTTATAGGACACAATGTCTTGGCTGCTGGTTTAATTCATTATTGACCTTTGCTGCACAGGATAGTCCTTGGTATTGTCCTAGCTCATTGGGCTCTGCTGCTGCTCCCGTCATCAAATCCTACTATGGATTTTGGTTGCTCAAATACTGATGGTTCTTCTAATTTTTTGAAGCTTCCAAGGTCATAACTGAATCTGTTACATCTCCAATACTCATTCCAGAGCCAAGAAAAAACAAACAACAAAGACAAAAGAAACAACAGGGCCACATATTCAAAGTTAGGGGAAAAGGTTCTGAGTTCCTTCCTCCACCTCTGGGAGACCTGTACCAAATCTTCTTTTGGAAGCTTCCAGGGGAAGAAAGCTTTCATAACTTTATGACTTTTATATGCATATTTACTTCTGGGTCAGCAGTCAATTAAATGGATTTTCATCAAAACACAGTAAGCCAACAGAAAACTTGCATATGCTCTGAATCAGAGACAGGATTCCTCCATTAGATGGAACTGCACATAACCAGAATCAGTGTTTCTAAACCTTAACTTGGAAGTGAAGCAGGTAGGGAAAGAACAGTTGGAATGATCCAAGGACTAGGACTCCATTGGGAAATGAGGTGGCAGAATAGATAGAAAATTGGGTCAAGAAGCAGGGAGACCTGAATTCAAATCCCATCTCACATACTAACCATGGGACCTTGACAAGTTACTTAATCTCTGCTTGCCTCAGTTTCACTAACTGTAAGATAGTATTAATCATATCTACATCACAAAATTATGAAAATAAAATTAAATAATATTTATGTGCATTGCAGACCTAAAATACTAGTTATTATTGTTAGTGTCATTGTTTTACCAATAATACTTTACTATCTGGAAATGCCTAATTGCCAATGGCACTGATCCCTGAAAAGCCTAAAAACTATGGTTGATCCTGAAACGGATTGAAGATAATAATGTATTTACTATACAGCAGTAAAAAAGCATATAAAAATTAGGCTTATTTTATATTGTCAATTGCAGGAAAATACTGTTTTGTTTTGGGTTGGTGTTTTTTTTTGAGGGGGAGGTTTTCAATGATATCCTTAGTTCCAAATTATATTACAATGTACTACAGGGAGGTCATGAGAAACCAATTCATTCCTAAGCCCAAATTATACAAATTAATTGTAAAAAACTAAGGAAATGTTAAAAACTAAAGAGAAAAGAAAAGCTGAAGAATTTGAGGGGATTACAAATCTATGTTTTATGCAAACTCTGGAAGTGATGCTTACTAATGAATGTAACGCAAATAATGTAGGTGCGTCAAGCAAATGGGCAAAGGGGATGGACATACCAAGAATGGAATTTTGAAAATGCTTTTTTGGTTCTGATGAGATGAATCATACCATACCAAAGTCATTCAAAAAAGCTCATTTCTGGTTTCAGAATAATTATGAATGCATGCATTCTCACATGATAGTATATGTATGTCTATTTACATGTGCATATGCACACATAAATAGATATAAAACCCATATAAACATTTCAGGTCACCGCAGTGGACATTGTAGCTATGGCCACAATAAGAACCAAAGGAGGAAAGATGATGCTGTGTAAAAATATTCCTAGGGACAAAAGTCAAATAGTAGAAATCACTTCAATATCTAACTGGTATACATAACAGGATCAATTAGTCAACAACTATTTCTTAAGCAGTTATTATGTGACAGGCAATATGCTAAGCATTGAGGGTACAAAATAAAAACAAAATCAGTTTGTCCTCAGGAAACTTTCATTCAAATGAAAACCTTACCACTATGTTCTTTATTAAAAGCAACAAAAAAGAAACAGAAGGGGACAGGGTAAAGCATAATAGAAGAAAAAGAAAGGATACATGGAAATTCTTTATACTTTTAAACAGCAATTGAAAGTGAAAGCAAAAAAGATAAAAGGGATATAAGGAGTCAAAGTGGTGCAAAGAACAAAATCAATAATTGATGCAAAATCAATTTTTAAAAAACCTGCCAAAGCACATACAAGCATGAGAAGCAAAAGACATTATAAGGGAAATAGAGAAGAAAAGACAGAAAGAAAGACAGAAATAGTGTCAGAGACCAACAGAGGCAGAGAGAGGTTGAGAAAAAAAGAGACTGGATCAAAAAGGAAATGGCTGAAACTAGCTATTCTCTAAAATGTAAAAACATTGGATTGAGATAATATCCAGTCATTTTCTCAGTCATGTCATTACATGCAGTAATACATGAATGATCAGCAATGTACCAGCTTTTGCTCTGATGTAGTCCACGTCTATCTTTCCTAATAAAGTATCATGCACATATTTTAAATAGTTTTCATTTTTAACTTGACTATTACCAATAAATAGTTCATTATTAAAAGAACAAGATAGAAGATTATATAAGAAATGTCAATTTCTATGAATGTACATTTTGTTAGTTCTTTAACACTATTAATAAGTTTCATCTTAAGGAGGGAAAGGACCCATATAGACATGAATATTTAAAGCAGTAATATTTTTTCTAGCAGAAAACAAGAAATAAAATGAGTGCCTGTCAATTAAATGGGCAAATTTATACATACATTGATATATTTATATATGCATAAATATATATGCAATATAATATTATCATACCATAACATATATACTATATAAATATATACGAACATACATTTGAAAGACTTTATATAAATATATGCATTACACATGTGTGTATAAACCCACACCCATGCACACATATATACAATGTTCTAAAAGATGAAAAAACAAATGACTCTCCAAATTAGGTCTATTTTGCTCCTTGAAATCTATTAATACAAAAAAAATCCTAGAAAACATTGACCAAGGAATGAAAGGTGTTTGTCAAAATGTCCCAGGGATTTAAAGAAGGAATGCAAGGTTGACAAGGTATCAGCTATGTGGCATAGTGGATAGATTGCTAGACTTGGAGTCCAAGTACAAATCTGGCCTCAGACACTGACTGGCTATGTATGCTGAACCAGTTTGCCTCAGTTTCCTCACCTGTAGAGTGAGCCAGAAAAAGAAAGATAAAACATTCCAGTATCTTTGCCAAGAAAATCCCAAATGGGGTCATAAAGAGCCAGATACAACTGAGAAACAATAATTATTGATTTGATGATTACTCACAAACTACCCTTAACCACCACCACATTTCTACTAATAACTAGCAATTGTGTTGTGTTTTAAGATTTTCATTGTGATTTATGCATAAATTATGTCATTTGTCTCTTACATCAATCCTGAAAAGTTAGCACTGTTATGATTCTCATTTTATAGATAAGAAAAGTGAGGATAAGTGACCTACGTACAGTCATACAACTAGTATCTGAGAGTAGATTTGAATTCAGATCTTCCTGACTCTTAATCCAGTATTCTTTGTATTGCTTCACCTTGCTACTTCCTAACTGATCATCCAAAAACGTTTTACTCATTTCTACATTTATGAATTCATTCATGTTTTGCAAATATGTAAAAAAGTATCCAAACATTTAAAGAATGCTAGAGGATTTGATGATCACATGGAAAAGTCTCTATTTGAAACATTCTACCAAAATCACAGAGGCAAGAGTAATTGTTATAAAATGTAGCATCTTCCAAGGAGACAATTTAAGACCTCTTTGATTAGATTTAGCATTAAATCCATGATCACAATTCCTGAATAAAACTGACTATTGATTTCAAGTCAAAGAGGGATTCATCTTGGTAATCACCTGATATGCATGATAACATCAAGTTATGTCAGTCCACTGGAAACCACATTAGCAGTGCCTTCTTGTTGTGGAATCCATTTCCAAGGATATTAAAATGTCATTTGTACTTAGTTAAGTATAAAATTCTTAATATGCCCTAAGGAAGATGAGAGACTTAAATCTTTGAGCTTTAATCTAGAGATCAAACTGAACCAGTAGGTGAAAGCCATACTGGTCTTCTCCAAGCAAGTCGTCCTGAGCATTAGTGAGCCTGTCAGGGAGAAATCTGAGGCTAGGTATACGAAGAATCCCAAAGTCAAAGCTTCCTGGGGAGACCAGATTCAGAGCAATTTATCCCTACCTAGTAGGAGTTTTCACGTATACATTTCCCACAGTAAAATGGAAGACAGTCACATATAGAAAATATCTAGGCACAATCCCATTTCCTTTAGAACTTAACATATAAACTGCAAAGGAACGTGTACAAATCAGATAAAATTATTGCCCATAATTGATCAACCATAATATTGACTCATGAAAATTGACAATTTTCATGTGTGTGTTATGGAAATCGGATTCATCTTGAATTATCTATAGAAAGCTCAACATTTACTCATTTAAAAGGAAAAAGAGTGACAAGCGTTCTCAGGCCACATGATGAATAATATAAAACTCTACAGAATAATTTTGGAATAAACAGACAACTTCACGGAACAATAGCAAAGGTATGAGGATTGACCTATTTCTAGGCTCTAACTGATAGAAGTAATCCCATATTTAACCACCAAATGACCCACCTATATACCAAGAAATTCCCATGTATCCAACAGCTGACTTAGTTAGCTAATTTTAGGGTTAGGAATTCAAGCTTAAAAAAACTATCAGCTGAGCAAGCTTCATCTAATACAGGTATGTAAGGTTAGCAAATATACCTAATCACAGGAACCTTAAGGTTGATAAGTACAGTTGAAGTCTAGACTGCTTGCTGACTGACCAAAAGACCCTCTCTCATTATGTCCCAACCTCAGTGAATCACCCTAGTAACATCAGTCAAATATAAGGCTAAAAACTCAAGGTGTCTGCATTCTCAAATTGGGAGAAATCCGCTGTCCATCCGAAGTCTGTGAGACTGTAGGGCAAAGGAGCCCCATAGTTTCATGCCTATGATTAATAAATGAATGAGACTTTGAACAATTATGTTCTTTCTTCATATTTCCTCATCTACAAGCTTCTCAGAAAAAGGATTATATCAGGTATAATAACATTAATGATAGTAATAATTGCTAGCATTTATATAGTGATGTGTACTGCCAACTATAGCATTTTGGTGTGATGATTATGGGTAATTCCCCCTTGCAGACACTTGATTATCCTTCCCTTACCCTCCCCAACATTTATGAGAGCTGTCCATCTTCAGTTTAGACCATAAATATAATTTATTCAATCCATTCTGGTGGTATCTTTGCCCTTCTTGAAAGTCATCATTAATTTCAAATTTTACTGAGTGTTTATATCAACTTAGTAGCAATCTATCTCCTGATATTATTGTGGATTAAGAGTTTTATCTTAAACTCATTAATCCCTCTTAATAAATAAATCAGCTTTTATCTATGCTCTCCTCAGTTTTAGCTTAGAATTCCATTAACTGGTTGACCTCAGATCTTAAACAACCTTCATGATAGACTCTTAATGTTCCTATGATAATACTACATGGGTAGACATATGCATTTCTAATAATAGCTCTTATATTTCTTAGGACATCACTCCACTCAACGCATAGCTATTTATTCAGTGAATACTCACTCAGCACTCTTCTAAGCATCATAAGGAATCCAAATATACTCTGCCCTTTAGGAACATAAAGGTTAATGATTTATTTTATACAAAATAAAACATAAAAGCTTAAAGGATAGAACAGAAAGTGTTTTAAGAGTTAAGAAGAAGGAGAGATCTTTTTGGTCATGTGTTAGATGGAAGGTGGCTACATGGAGAACATAAGATTCAACCTGGGCAGTTGGAAATAAGTTTGATTTGGAGAGGTGGAAAGAAGTAGTGAGTGTAGTCTAGTTTTCAATATTTGGTGAATGTACTTAGGTCAAATTGATAGAAATCTTTGTGACAATGGAAACTGGTGGGCTTAGGGAAGATGTGGATTCTGGAAGCTACTCCAATGTAGAGCAAGCTCTAACAGGTTCTTTGAACATAAAATAAAAATTAAAAAAAAGAACTTTGAATATGGGTCTAGTGACACATGTAATGTAAAGGATGGCAGGATGGAATCCCTGCAAAATACAGGGTCAGCCTCACCCTAAGTTCTCCAGGGGGGGTACACACATTAGACATAGTCTACCTGTTTTTTAACCAAACTGAGAGACTCATTATCAGAAGGTATATGTCCAGGCAAAGTGACCCATTTAGGGGGCAGAAATGTCACTAGGATCAGATAACTAAACATTCTCCCTAAGCCAAGTTGCAATAAAAATATTTAATAAACTGAGGCACAAAAATTCGAGCATGATCTAATTATTGGCAAGGTTAGAAATGACCAATAATAGAAGTCAATGGCACCTCAGGGATCAGAGACACATCTTAAAACAAACAGCTTTTTATACAATTTGATGGTTACATATGGTCTGGTGATACACACTAAACTAAGATTGTGATTGGTCTCCAAAAAAGGTAAAGGGTGGGCTATAGATCGCATTAACATTTAGGGTCTCCAGAGTCCATAGCAACAGGTTAAGCACAGAGTTAGTTGACATCCTCTGGAAATTCCCACAAGATATACCATTCAGCACCAGAGAAACTCAGTGCTGAGCAAAATATCTCCTGACCAGGTTGACTCATCCACCTTTCATCTTCTTTTTTTCCCCTAGAAGATAGGAGCAGTTTGCAGCCTTAAGATTTGGGTATATAAGGTCTTTTTTATTTTGTTTTTTTAAATCCTAATATCTTTATATATCCTTCTATATTATTTTTTTTATTTGTTACAGGGCTAGGCAATGGGGGTTAAGTGACTTGCCCAGGGTCACACAGCTAGGAAGTGTCTGAGGCCAGATTTGAACCTAGGACCTCCTATCTCTAGGCCTGGGGCATAAAAATATCCTACCAACTCCTACAGTATTAAATTCAAATCTGACCCATATGTATTATTTTCAGTGATTATCTAAAAACTCTAAACAATCCATCCATAATCAATAACCAGTTTCACAGCCACTGAACTGAGGGTTGTGATCGCACTTACATTCCTCCAGCAACTTGAAGCACCTGAGTATATCACCTAATTAGCAAAAATAATTGATTAAAATGGGAAAGTCACAGATGTTATGTTTCTTCTTAACAATCCCGTCACAGATGAGCTCTTTCTGAGATTGAGCATCCTCATTTACTCTCTACCTAGGGACAGTCTCCCAAATGATAGACTAGGTGAGGTCCCAGATTCTCCAATAAATCACTAAACATTTATTAAGTGCCTACTATATGCTAGGCATTCCACCAACAGAAGAATGCCCTGGCATCTCTCCCATTCACATCTTAGACTGAACTTGTCTTTTAGGCTTATTTGGGGCAAGTTTCAGGTGGCTTTCCCTGAGTGAATTCTGTGAAGCTTGCCCCAACTACAAAAATTGCTACTTATGTCTCAGAATACAGGTAAGAGACTGAAAAGGAAGGAGATAGTAGAAAGTCACAATGGGTTAGAAGTATAGTTAGAAATTTTTATGATAGATTTTATAGATATACCTATTTCTTTTCTGTGTAAAGAAATATAGCTCTTTGTCTTTTCTGTGTCTCTCTATGAAAGAAATATAGCCCATATGATATTTTACTATAGTTAATTGGTATGAAAGGAAGCATTTCAATTACATGGGAGAATAGTATAAAATTTTCTTAATCCCTGATTTTCCCTTTTTTCCAACTAGGGAGCCCTTGGCTCTAAAATAGCTCCCCAGGTACCAATTACCTGTGAATATGTTGTCATTTGATTTTCATGGCATCCACTTAGCATAGTTTGCTTGGAAAAGCTCCTCAGCAATAATAATGTCTTCTCTACCAAGGAGAGAGTATTCATGGTAAAGGGGCAAGCAAGATGCTCTCACATTTCTATTCACCACCCAAGAAATCTTGGAAATGCACTATCATAAAAAATTTCTCCTGTACTCAAAAACATACACTGGCTCCGTAAATATTGCTATTGTTCAGCCATTTCAGTCAAGTCCGTTTCTTCATTCCCCATTTGGGATTTTCTTGGTGAAGATATTGAAGTGGTTTGGCAGTTTCTTCTCTAGCTCATTTTACTGATGAGGAAATTGAGGCAAACAGGGTTAAGGGACTTTTGCAGGGTCACATAGCCACATTTAAACTCACATCTTCCTGACACCAGTTCTCTTCTTCTATCCACTGTGCTGCCTACCTGCCCCAAATATTATTGTCTTGATAAAGTTTAAAACATGGTCCTGGCATTCTCTGTAAGTCTGGTTCCAATCTACATGTCCAAATTTCACTCTTACTACCTCCCTTTCAAGGATTTTAATAATCTAGATTGTTCTCTACATCCTGTTCCATTTCTGCTCTCACCTGCTGCTATGTTCAATTGATCTCCAATGCTGGCAATGGACTTAGCCTACTCCCAACTACCACCTCCCCCATCTCCCTTCACTGTGCATTAAAGTCCTAATCTTTTTTCATGGCACAACTCAGATGCCACCTCCTCTATCATCCTTCCTCTACCAATACTTCTCCAATCACTTAAATCATCATAATTATTTCCAACATTTATTTAGCTCAGTTTGCAAAGCACTTTATAAAATATCATTTTATTCTCCAAGTTACCTTGGGGAAGATGTGCTATCATTATCCCTATTTTGTAAATGAGGAAACTGAGTCCCAGGGAGCTTAAGTGACTTGCCCAAGGTCATCAGACTATTGGGAATCTGAGGCTAAATTTGAATTCAGGTCTTCCTGATTTTAAGTTTAGTGCTCTATTAACTACACCACCTAACTCTCAAATATAATTAAACTTGTCTCTCTTCGGTTTCTCATACCACCAGCTCTTCTTTACTTCTATCATATTTGAACATCTTTGTATTTATTTGTGTAATTTGTATCCCTCCAGTAGACTAAAAGTTCTTTGAGGACAGGTACTATACCATGTTTCAGATTTCCTATCACCTGCATGCTGAATAATCATTAGTTACATATATTGGTTGGGGCATCTGAAATGGGACAGTAGATGAAGTGCTAGGCCTAGAGTCAGGAAGACCTGAGTTCAGATGTGGCCTCAGACACTTATTAGCTGTGTGACCCCAGGCAAATCACTTAAACTTGTTTGCCTCAGTTTCCTCATCTATAAAATTAGCTGGAGAAGGAGATAGCAAACCACTCAAGTATCTCTGCCAACACAACACCAAATGGGTCACAAAATATTGGACCTGACTGAAAATGACTTAACAACAAAAACAACAAAACACATGTATTTTAAAAATAATAAAAAACATGTCCTTCCACTTAAGTTTTTTTTCACTTAAATAATCTCATCTAATCCTCAAAAGTATGGCCTGTGTTATCAGAACTTGGTGATCAGACTTCTTAAATGAAAAACCAAGATTCATGATCTGTCAAATGGTTCTCCATTTATAAAACTCTTCAAAGTACAATTTCATTTCTTGAAGTCAGGACTGTCTCAGAGAATCCTTTGAATGGGGTAATTATAAGCTCAGGTATTATTATCTGTTTTTATAGCTCAGAAAAATGGGCTGAAATGATACTGGGCCATAGTTCCTTTGGGCAGCAAGAGTGGGTCAAGTAACTTGCGTTATTACAAAGGCACTCTGCCTATGTTTTATTGAGGTGGAAGAGCAAGAAATGGGAGAAAAGAAATGTTGCTCCTCACTTCAAAAGGTCCAGGTAAGGAAGTCAAGGGTATCATTGTAGTTTGATCATTACAGCTTTGCTAAGAGAAGCTGGATTCAAAATCCTAGCCTTCTTGATTTACCCACCATCTTCATTCTGGTTTTCAAAGCCCTAAGGAAGCTGGCTTTATGTATAAGGTATTTGAATTAATTAGGATATTTATTTCCCCTTTTCCCTCCCTACCAATTCCCCCATCCCCTTAAAAAATAAGTCTTTGTATTTGGTTGGGGAAATTTAAGGGAAAGATCTATGACTTACCTGAAAGGCATTCACAGAGAGAGATGAGAAAAAACAGAGGGCTATTTGGGAAGCATCTACCTCCTCTGCTGGGTACCACTCACCGGCTCCAACCTTGGGACTGACATGTCCAAGCAGGTCAATAGGGGGAGGAAACGTACAACCAGAGATGTTGTCAGGAAGCTTTGGTCTTCAGGCTGTGTCAGGAAGATGCTATGCACAGTTATGTTACAAGCGATTTCTTCCCAGGATTTGTTCTTCTATTTGTAGGTATTCTGGGAGCTGATGTCATGCCTCATTTTTGTAAAATTGTATACCTGATCAAGTATGGAAATAAGTTGGGGAAATGAAATACATCCTCTACTAATTAGGTTACATATGCTTCTCTGACCTTGTGTCACCCTCTAGATGTTTTTTCCTGCTCTTTTGGTTTTCTTTTATTCTCAGTCCTAATAATGAACATGTTGTCCAATTATTGGTCTTTGTGTTTTAAAAGGCATCATCTTGTAGGTGAAAGAGACATGGTTTGGGTGGCAGAAGGTCTGGCTTTGAGTCTTGGCTTTTTCCTCGACTAGACACATAAACTAGGGCAAGTCACTCACTTGGTAAACTTTCATCTGTAAATTAGTTATGTTAATATCTCAACCATCAACCTCACAGGACTGTTGGTAGGAAAGTAGTTTTCAAATCTTAAAGTGCTTAAAAAGCTTAAAAAGCTAACAGAAGTGTTAGCTATTATTGTTAATAATCATTAACCAGCAAGCATTCATTAAGGGTTTAATTCATGTTAGGCACTGTGCTAAGCACTAGAGAAACTTAACTTGAAACTTAGACTTAAAAAACTAAAAAGCAAAACCAGAATCTAACTTCCTCAATAAGCTAACGATCTAATTTGGAAGACAACATGTACATAAATAGATATATACAAGATGCTAATATAGAAAATGCAAGATAACCTTAGAAGGGATGGTACTAGCCCCTAGAATAACCAAGAAAGACCTTTGAGGAAGGTGACGCTTGAGATGAGTTTAGAAAGAAGCCATTGATTCTCAAAATGGATGTGAGGAGGGAGAGCATTCCAGGAGTGAGAGCCAGCCAGGGCAAAGGCACAGAAATAAGAGATGGATCTTCATATTTGAGGAATAGCAGGTATGCTAGTCTGCCTGGATCAGAGAGTGAATGGAGGGAAGTAAAGTATAAGAAAATCTAGATGATAGAAAGGAGCCACATTGTGTGAAATATTTCAAATTCCAAATAATAGAGCTTATATTTGATCTTCTTGATAATAGGGAACTTCTGGGATTGAATGATTGAGGGGATGAGGAGTAGGTTGCACGGAGAGATCTGTGTGGAAGGAAACTCACTTTGATAGCTGTGTAGGAGTCTGAGTAGATTGGGAAGAGACTTGGAGGAGAGAAAACATTAGGAAGCTGTTGCAGGTGTTCAGGAGAGGGGAAATAAGAATTTGAACTAGGATTGGGATTATCTGAATAGATAAAAAGGAACATAGCAGAAAGGTTTGACCAAAATTGCAATTGGTGACTGTTAGAATATGTGGGATGTGTGAGAGTGAGAGATGAAGCTGATATTGAGTTTCCTCACCTGAGTGTGGTTTTAAATGGGAGGATTCTTGACAGTGATAGGGCATTTTAATCCATGTGACCTTTATTTGCCTAAAGGTACATTACTTTCCCTGTGAAGAAATTGTGGAATATTGTATATGAAAGCTGTCCGACTTCTTAAGGAGCCTCAGTGAAATTCTAGTCAAACCCTTTTGTTTCATAGATGGAGGAAGCAGTAACCAAAGAGTGGATGTGACTTGTACAAGGCAATACAGCAAGTTAGTAGCAAAGTCAATTTTTAAACCATAGTCCAGATCCTATGACTTAGATTTCTCTAATTCCATTATCAATTAATAAACGTTTATTAAACACCTACTATGTGTCAAACATTTCACTAGGCACTTGCCTCACATCTCATCTCCCCTCCTCTAAAGTCTCTTTAGGTTCTTGTGTATAATTGTTGACTTTACAATGTGCTGGCTTTGTTTGGATTTACAATTTGGAAATCTGCCAAGAAGTTGGTAAAATTATCGTTTGCAAAAGGTAAGCACAGACACTCAAGAGTAGAAGTCTACTTCCAAGATCAGTGATTGGATCACTGCTGCTACTCTCTCCACTGATGCCATCTGTAACCCCTCCAGTTCTTAGTAGATTGTCTTCAAAAATCGCTATAGCTGCAAATAAAGGAAGTAGATGGCCCAGGAATTAGAACTCTGGATTTGGACTCAGGAAAAATTGAGTTCAAATTTGGCTTCCCATGAGCTATGTGACCTATAGCAAGCCAGGAGCAAGCTCAATCAATCTTTCCTTCAATCTCTCATCTGTAAAAGAAGGATAATGATAGCACCTACCTCCCAGAGTCATTATAAGGATCCAATGAGATGATATTTATAAGGTGATTTACAAACCTTCAAGCACCACATAAATACGTTCTTTTGTTAACAGTATTAAATATTGGAATCCTTTCCAGCTTGGCAGAACCAGCCAGGACTTGTGTTGCACTGATAGAATAACCTGAGCTCCCCTTCTAATCAGGGAGAATACTTTGAATGGAAGACAGGTGCTGGGATATTTCATCAGAAATAATCCCTTCCTGGCTTCAGTTGCTGGTGACTAGAGATTTGTGTGAAGAAAAGGAACGGTTTCTTCTTTTTTCTTCCTATTTTGAAATAAAAGAATATTGTTCTTTTGATTAGGGGGAAAAAGGCATATTGGGCTCATGCTGTTGGCATGGAGATATAGTGATGTCCCTGTATTGTCTCCTTTTGAGACAGAGGGGATTTAGGTGGAATGACAGGTTAGCCTAGCTGATGAGCTGGCTGTTGTCTCTGATGGGATAAAGGCAGTCAAGATGGACATTCAGTCTCTTTAATTCATTCACAAATGCCACTGCCCCCTGG
This sequence comes from Gracilinanus agilis, assembly GCF_016433145.1. NCBI lineage: Eukaryota > Metazoa > Chordata > Mammalia > Didelphimorphia > Didelphidae > Gracilinanus > Gracilinanus agilis. Next base: position 78,393,746 of record NC_058130.1, on the reverse strand, counting down.
GTGTGGAAAACACTTTACTCCCTCCCCTTCTCCACTTCTCAAAATAGTCATCTTCCTTTAAGACTCCTCTCAAGCACCATATGCTCCAAGAAGCCCTCCCTGATCCCTCAGTTACTAGTCTTCCCTAATTCCTCTAATGGCCTTGTATTGTACTTACTTGTGTACATAATTGCATCCCCCTAAAATAGAAAGCTTCTTAAAGCATGGCTGACTTTGTCAGCATGTCCCACTCCCTGTTTCCCCATTTATGTAGCTGGTGGTACAGTGGATAGAGGAAGATCTAAGTTCAATTTTGACCTCAGCCACTAGCTGTCTGACCATCGCTAAGTCATGAAATCTCTATTTGCCTCAGTTTTCTCATTTCTGAAATGGGGATAATAGCAAGACCCAACTCTTTCGTTGTGAAGAGCAAATGAGATTACCATGAAGTGCCAGCACATGAGAGCTGTTTAATAGCAGGTGGCTGTTTACTTCCTTCCCCACTCAAAAAATTCCACTCGCTCCTTCTTCCCAGCAGGATTGAATACAAGACCCTCCATTTGGCCTTTAAAACTCCTCACAATATGACTCTTTCCTACCTTTCTTGTCTACTTTTCTTTCTATTTTAAGAAAGATCTTATCTTCTTATCTTCTATCTTAGAAGTGATGCAAAATATTAGTTCCAAGGCAGAAGAGCGGTAAGAGCTAGGCAATGGGGTCACATAGCTGAAAGTGTCTGAGGTCCAATTTGAACCCAGGACTTCCCATTTCCAGGTCCGGTTCTCTATATGCTGAATCATTTAGGTGCCCCCCACTTTCCTGTCTTTTTATATATCATTCCACTTTGTTTACTTTATGATCTAGAACCACTGACCTTGCTGTTCCCCATCTATAACATCTGTCCTTCCTGACCCCTGTCTCTCCTCCGCTTCTTCCCCTGATTTCTTCAATGCTCTCTCCTCACCTCTGCCTCATTACTTCCCTGGCTTCCTTCAAGACTCAACTCAGATCCTCCCTATTGCAAGAAGCCTTTCAGACCTTTCTTTCCTTGGCTTTCCCACCCAAAGACCCCATCAGTGATTTCCACCCAAGATTACTTCCTAATTGACATTGTATATCTCTTGTATGGACAGAGTTGTTTGCGTGTTGTCTCCCTCATTAGAATGTGAGGTCCTTAGTGGCAAGGACCATGGTTTTACCTTTCTTTGTAAGTCCAGTATAGAGTAAATGCCTAATAATGCTTACTAATGATGTTTTGCTTTTATATTTGTACCTCCTGTACCAAACACAGTGCATTAACATAGTTTATTGAATTAAATCAAATTGAATGATGGAAGCTGCTGGGTATACTGGTCATCAGATATTCCAGACAACTGGTCCTTGCTCTAAATTGCTGCTTTCTTCTGAAGGTCCAGGTCAGATAAATTAGAAGCAATTTACCTAATTGGGACCCTTGATTTATTAAAGGTTAATTAAATTTTTGCATGTTTAATTTACTTCTACAAACTGAAAGATCATTTTAAGGGTAGAAAAAAGACCACTTTAAAATATTGTTTTTAAGTAATTTGTTTAACATGAAGTATTTTAACACAGTTGAACCTGAGACCAAAAGGAGTCATTTACTTTTTCATACAAGGCTATTCTAATTTTTCCATCCAGCTAAGCTTAAGAGGAAGAATTCTTATTCTCTATGTTTCACTTGTTAGCAAATGCAGGGCAGGTGTTGTTTTTTTCCTTTCTGAGGGTAGGGATAGTGTGCTTACTTGCAAGTAGAGAGCCTGCTAGTATATAGCCTCTTCTATGTATTGATTTTCTGTTGATGCTTTGGTTAGGTTTTCTGAGTTACTTCACCTTTCCAAGCTTTCTTTTTTAGCAGCTTCCATCTAGTTCATTTTAATTCAAGAAACTATGTTAATGCACTGTTTGGTACAGGGAGTGCTAATATTAAAGCAAAACATTATTATTATTAACAAGCATTTATTAGGCATTTACTATGTGCTGGACATACAAAGAAAGGTAAAACTATGATTCCTGCCCTTTTGTTATTACAAAGAATGACTCTCTGGGCAAAAGGGCAAAATATTCTGGGCAAAATGTTCTGAAATGAAAATCACATGAAAATAAAAGCTATCAATAAAAATTATATAAAATGTAGTTTCTAAAATCCAAGAGCTAGAAGGGATTTTGGACACCATCAAGTTCAATCTGTACTTGGCTAAGAACCTCCACCAATAGTCAGCTAGCCTCTGTATGAAGACTTCCTGTGGGGCTCGATAATCTCTTGATAATCCATGTGCCGTTTTTTCATCAGTCTAATTTTCAGTAAGTTTTTTTTCTTATATTAAGTCTAAATCTTCCTCTTTGGAATTTTAACCTATGGGTTTTAGTTCTGCTCTCTTGGTCTGAGGAAAGCAATTTAAATATACTTCTGAAATGCAATTCTGGAATTCTGGAGTGTAAAGAAATACTTCTATAAAAGGAAGCCAGGAACACTAAGAACCAGCAGGGCTTCATAATAGGTCTTGTGTTACAGATTTACTGGAGAAGTAGATCAGGAGAAGAGCTGACATTTTGTTTACTTCAATTTAAGTTTTATAAGCATCTATTTTATACATTATGGCCATTGCCTCGTGTACAATTCCCTCCTTGTTCCAATCCAAAAGACTCTCTTTTATAATAAAGAAAAACAATTAAGCAAAGTTAAGGAACATAGGTACCCCCTCTTTTGGCATATAAACCTTCCAACATCCATATCCTACTTTCTACCTTAATGTCTTCTGAGAGGAGGAAGGTATATGCTATCATCTATCCTTTGGAACCAGTATTTTAGCTCAGATTTTAGGAAGACATTTGACATAATCTCTCATGCGATGTTTGAGGGCAACATGGAAAGATGGAGACTAGATGATAATGAAATTAAAGTAGATTTGCAACTAATTGCATAAATGGCCAAAGAGCAGCTATTGAGGGTTTAGCATAAGTTAAAGAAGTTTCTACTGCAGTGCCCTGAAGCTCAGTGCTTGACCCTGTGCTGTTTAACATTTGAATCAGTGACTGCAGTAAACATATGTTTAGCTTTCTTGACAAACTGGGAGAGCTTTCTAATATATAGGATTATAGTTAAGATTCATAATGATTTTGACAGTCTAAGACCCTTATCCAGATACAGTAGGAATAAATTTAATAAAGACAAATGAAAAATCTTACACTTGTGTTCAAAAAAACAGCTTTAAGAATACAAGATTCTGGCCAAGGGGTGATCAGATAACAGCTGGAAATACAAAATGTCTAGGAGGTTTCATCAGACTGCTAATCCAGTGTATGTGTTCATAATATGATATTTATGGGGGAAAGCTAATTCAATGTTATATACTTTTAAGAGAAGTAGTGTCCGGTACTAAATGATTTATAGTCCTGCTATCCTCTGTTCTGTTCAGACAATATCAAGAATTCTCTCTTCTTATATTGATGCCATATTTTTGACAGGGATACTGTTAAACCAAAAAAGCCAAGTAGGATGGTAAAAAGACCTAGAGATCATGTGGAAGTATCTCCTATCCCCTTCCCTTCATGCAAGTTAGGCTGGTTTCTCCTTAAAAGGTATTGAAATTTTCCTTGAGACATGATTGGTTTAGAGGTTTAAAGCCTTAGACTACTGTTATTACTTCCTGTTCTCTTCAGTATAAAAAAGGAGCTCTGATGCTTGACTGGTCAATCAATCAACTAGCAAACTAGGATTTAATAAGCACAAACCAGTGTCCAGGGCATGCAGACCAAGCAGTAGCCTGCTACCATTATTTATTGTGGTATTGATGTATTTTTTAATTATTCAACACATGAAAATGTGCTATTTTTATCATATTCTTGACTTTATTGTCTTTTTAATGAGGCAGTGGAGATAAGCAATGGGCAGTTGAAAATTTGGATCTACAATTTTGAAGAAAGGTAGAAAGTCTTTGAAAAATGATATATTAGTTCAACATGACCTTTTTCTTATGTATAGACCATACTCTTTCTTTAGGACATCATAACAACTAGCTAGTCCATTTTAAAAAAAGTTAGTTTTACCAGTTGTTTGTAGACAACACAGTAAATTTGATTTTTATTCTTCAACTAGTTGTTGTATTATTTAGACATAATCTGTAATTACTGGGAATGTAGATGGCAATGAGGATATAGGGCGGGGGAGCAAAACTAGAAGCAAAGGTACTGGTTTTCTGAGTATGGTACAGGGAACCAGAGTTCCCCAAGATTCTTTAAGACCCAGAACTACATGGCTAGTAAGTACTTAAGACAATATTTGAACTTGGGCTTCCTAGCTACAAATCCAGCAAACTGTCCACTGACCACATGCTGCCAAATCCAACATAATCAAAACTGGATTTTTTATATTTCCTCCACAAGGTTAAAGGATAAAACTATTTTCACAATAATATGAAAATGTTTAAATTTATATTATAGTAGATCTCAATAGATCTAATCCAAATAAATGAAAACTCTTTGGAAGGGGGCCCTAAATAATATATGAGTGTAAAGAGTCCCTGATCTTTCCTTTTTTACCCAGTTTGTTCTCTCTCCTCTTCAAATCACTCTGTCTTTGCCTATTATTTATGCCCATATTGTATGAAACCTAGTAGAAAACAAATTCCTTGAAGGCAGGGACTGTTGATTTTAGTCTTTATATTTTTAAGACAGCATAGTGCTTGGTGAAGTCTGTTTTTGGTTTAATTGGATTTAGTTGGACCTATGGACAAAAAAGGAAATGTAGTCAAAGGAAATCCGAGGACCTAAGATATTCCCAGGTATCTGTGACTGATCTCTTGTAAAGAACTAGGTAATGATGATTTTGATGATAAGGACAATTAATATTCATGTAGAAGTTTTAGACTTACAGAGATTTCCCCTGATAACCATGTTAACTAGGTAGGATTAGTATTATTTCCCTCATTTTACAGTTGAGAAAACTAGCACTAGAAACAACTAAGTGAGTTGTCTGGCCATACAAATATTCAGCCTCAGAAGGAGGATATAAGCCCATGTCTCCTAACTTCCAGAGTTAATGGAGACAGGCAAGTCTTGGAGAATATAAATGGTGTGTAATGGTCATAGCAGGTCCAGAATCCATGGAAATAAAACCTTAGCAGGCAAGAAAGCTAAGCAATGAGAATGAGGAACCCATGCAAAGTGATGAGCTATAGTGGAACATGGGAAGTGGATTAGAATGAATTAGATATTGGAGCCCACTCCAAGGGAGCATTTCCATTAGCCTTTTGGGAATGGTTCTTCAGGGAATACTGATACGTGGCCCACAATTTGCACATGTCTCTGTTCTGGGCAACAGTTTCAGGTTCCAAGAGTATGTAATGCCTTGATACCAGATTCTTACTTCATGTTTAAATCTTTTATAAAATACATTTTTAATCAAGAACTGATCCTAATGTGTCTTACCTATGTAAGATATAGGAGCAGGTGATTCTAGAGCCAAGATGGCATAAAGAATTGAGAGAGGTGAACTGAACTGGAAGAGAAGGAAAACTTGGGAGGAAGGAGACTAGGAGGAAGGAGACTGGGGGAGAGATACTGGAGAGAAGGGAATGGGGATGGGGTGGGGAAGAGAAGTAAAAGCTTTATATAGGCAGATCCCGACTCATTCTTTGTCTGGTTTTAAAAAAAAATGTTTCAGGGAATCATGAACAATTTTCCAAGTGCATCCTGGCCATGGGAGCATTTTTAAAAAATCTTGGGCTATAATAACTGCAAAAGTGCTTTTGCAAACATTTCTGCAAGAGTCACAAAACCATGTGATGGGCTCTTGCCAGGAGAAAAGCTTGCAGCTGTGACATAAGTGGAATCCAGGAAGCCTATGGACATGTGTAAATGTCTCCTGATTCCACAAACTCTCCAAGAGACACTTAAGGAGTTCACACAAGTGTTTTCAGTTTAGAAACATTTACTAGTCAGGAAAAGAAAATCTTCAAATGGAATGATGATTTTGGAGTGTAAATATATGCCTAAAATGCTTAGATTTACATCTACATATATAAAAATGTATAATTTCATTTCCACATCTGACTCTTTGCATTCTATTACAAAATTCAAAATTCACCTCTTTCCTTGATTAATGGGTTGTTAATTTTTTGTTTTTCTGTCCTTTCATATCACAACTAATTGTTGTTATATTAATTTTTTACTTATTGATGAATTGCCTTGCAGACACTCAAAAGTAATTTCATAGTTGTGTATGTCATCTTTCCCTCTAGGCTGTAGGTTCCTTGAAAAGAAGAACTATTCTTTCTATTCCTTTTAAATTCTTCATGAGGTTTAGTATTACCTAAAATTGGGCTGAATGAGCCAGGTATTGGTGAGAGGCTGGTTTGTTCCATCTTACCAACTGATGCCTACAATAAAAGTAATTATGACCAGATGGTGTCAGTGTTTTGCTACTGAGTTCAAATTAGCAAGTAAGTTGTGCTGAGATCCACATAATGATACATACAACAGAAGAGAGCATTGAAAAACATGGTTTAAAACATGTAATGAATTAATCACCTGCATGTGATTATATTATTAATTATTGTATAATTATTTTAAAAATTATATTTATATATACACATATAATTTATATATATAATTAATTATCAGAATGGCATTTGTGAAAGGAATATGCACTGTTGTAAAATTTTAATAAAACTACTCCAAAATATGTGGTACATGCACTATAGCAACAATCTCTATTGCTGTTTAATTCAATCTTATTTCTATAATTCTACTATTTCATTCTAATCACATGGAAGGCTGCAAAATGAACTTTCAGGGCTTTTGTTTTTAATCTATTGTGTCCAGGAATTTTTGCTTCATAGTTTAAATGACTGATGGCAAAAATAAAAGTCATACCCTAGGTGACCAAGCCTACTATGACTCACGACTCTTTAGCTAAGGTCCAAATATAGTCACAATTCACATGAATTGTGAATCTAATAACCAGATGGGTTATCACAAGAAATTCAAATAGTTGTCTTAGAGTTTTAAACAAGTTGTTTTGTGTTTTGTTTTTTACCCAGTGATCTCTTCTCCAAGGTCCCTCTGCCACAGTTTTTACTCATAGTGAATTTAGTGGTTTGCTGTTTCCATTTTGGAACCATGCTCCTTTCTGGAAATGATTCTGATTCATGACAAATCAGCTTCCCTTTCTGTTTGAATATTCAGTGTGATATAATGAAAAGTATTCTGTTTTTTAGAATTAGGAAATACATGTTCAAATCTTGATTCTTACACTAGCCAGTTGTTTGAACATGGGCAATTCATCACTTCATTTAGCCTCTCTGATCTTCGGTTTTTCCACCCATGAAAAATAGGGGCCATAATACTTATATAAACTACTCCAAAGATTTCTCATGAGGAATATGCTTTACAAATCATAAAGTACTCTGTAAATGTGAGCTTTTATTTATTCTTCTCTAATCAGTGCCACTTGCTGCTTAATAGAAGATAGATAATCAAATTAGAGGTGGGCATGATAATACAATCTCAGTTCTAGAAGAGATCTAAGCATCTGTATCATACCTTAAAATAGTTTTCAAAATACTTAGAACCAAATGAACAAAACACCTACAATGTGTCTGAGAAGTGGCGATTGAACCTTAAATCTCCAGTACATTGGAGACCACTACTTCTTGAGGAAGTCTATTCTGTTTTTATTAGAGAATCTTTTTTTAATTGCTTTTATAAATTATGAACTTATTGACTTGAACCTTACATCAAGATTAAATTTTTCTCTTTGCTACTTCTACCCAATCATCTTAGTCATACCCTTTGGAGTCAAATAGAATGTTTGACTCCTTTGACAGCCATTCAGATTGTTAAAGATAGTTTTTGTGTCAGCCTAAAACTTCTTTTCTTTGGGCAAAATATCTCTACTTCTTTCAACCATTTTCCTCTTCATTCAAGAGGAAACTCATGCATTGCCTCTTTAATGAAACCTTCCTTGATGCCTCTCCCCACCTGTAAGTGCTTTTACTCCTCAATGATCTTATATTTAAACACGTTGTATATATTTGTATTTATTCACATTGTCTATATTTTATGTATACATATATAAACATGCATGTGTTTAAAGATAGGGAACTAGCATTCTAAAGAAGGCAATATATATCTATATCTATATCTATATCTATATCTATATCTATATCTATATCTATATCTATATNTATCTATATCTATATCTATATCTATATCTATATCTATATCTATATCTATATCTATATAAAACATGTCTAACCAAATAGATGCTTAACAAATATTGGTTGACCAATTGATTAATTTCAGGATCTTTCACCGTCCTTGTTGCCTTCATCTGGATTTCCCTAGTTTATCAATATCCCTCCCAAAATGAGCTTCTCAAAAATAAATACAAGATTTTAAGTGGGACATGACTAGGCTGAGAACAAGAAGATTATTCATTTTCTAGCTCTGGACATATAATAGTGTAGCCTAAAAACTCATTAGCTTTATTGGGTGCTCTATAACTTTATTAACTCATATTGATTTTGCACTGCATTAACCACTTCCTACCCATAGATTTTTTCAGTATTATCTTGCCATATCCTCTCCATCTTATCCTTGTGAAGTTGAATTTTGAGCCAGATTACTAATATATACTTTTGTATTAAATTTAAGTTTATTACACTGAGCCCATTTCTGAAAGTCTGATTCTGATTCTGTGTATTAATGCCTACAACTTTTGTAGGGATAAAGAGAAAGAATTTATATAGCTCCTTCCATGTCTCAGGCACTGTACTGAGCACTTTGCAAATGCTATCTTATTTCATCCTAACAACACTAGAAGGTAGATGCTCTTATAATCCTCATTTTATGGTTGAGGAAACTGAGGTAGACAGAGCTTACCTGACTAGTCTTGGGTCACATAGTAGGAAGTCCCTGAAGCTAGTTTTGAGCTCAGATCTTCCTAAGTTTATGTCAACTGTAGATCCATCTAGTTTGTCACCAGTTGCCTTTATAATGTCTTTAATTTGATAAGTGAGCCATTGATGCCTTTACCATGGTATTTTTTCATGGCAAAAGCAGAGATCATGGTATTATTCTCTGGGAAACTAACTTCTTTGTTGACAGTGAATGGTTAATTGATAATTCTTTGGTTCTAGCCATGGAACCAGTTTATAATCTATCAAAATTAAAATCTAGTATCATCCATTTTATATATCTCCATCTCATGTTTAAGTATAGCATGCGGGACTTAGTCAAATGTCATGATACAATTTTAGCAAACTTTAGGTCCCACATTCTCTTGGTCAATTAGACTATTATTAATTAACTAACCCCATTATTAATATGAATAGCCTGGTACAACCTGTTATTGATGAATAGATCCAAGCTCTTGGTGATGTCTGTTTTAGTTTCTAAAAATGTTTACTAACCATTCCTTTAAAATCATACTCTAGAATTTTGCCAGAAATTAAATTCAAGCTCCCTGTTCTATAATTTATACCCATCATGAAGAGATTGTGCACAATAGTGGAGAATGTGTTGGACCTGGAGTTGAGAGGGGCCTGGGTTCGAATCTATTCTGTCATTCAGTAGTTATTAGCACTGTTGCTGTTTTTTGTTGTTGTCCAGTCTTTAGTCCATAGATTTTTTTGGCAAAAATTTTGTTGTTTTTATCCAGCTGAATCTGACTCTTTGTGACCCCACCTGGGATTTTCTTGGACTCGTTTGCCATTTCCTTCTCCAGCTCATTTTACAGATGAGGAAACTGAGGGAAATAAGGCTAGGTGACTTGCTCAGGATGGTAGTAAGTGTCTGAGGCCACATTTGAACTCAGTTCTTTCTGACTCTAGACCTGGTACTCTAACTGACACTATCTCTGTAGCCATGAGCAAATTTAACTTCTTTAAACCTTACTTTTCTCATCTTTAAAAAATAAGATTAACTGCTAAACTCACCTCATAGCATTGTTATGAAGAGCAAATGAGCTAAATGGTTTATGAACCTTAAAATGCTATAAAAAATCCAGCTACTATTATTGCTAACATTATTGTTACTAAGGCTTTTTTTTTTTTTTGGAGACAGCCATTTCTTTGAACCAAAGATAATCTACAGAAGTCGTGGGGTCTAGGCTCATTCAGACTCAAATGGCCTTTGTTGAAGGAATAACCTGGATGAATGGGGTTGTGTTTCAGGTCTCTCCCTGTGAGAAATGCCACTGTGAAGCCAATGGTGAAGTGCTTTGCACAGTGTCAGCTTGTCCTCAGACTGAATGTGTGGACCCTGTGTACGAGCCAGATCAGTGTTGCCCCATCTGCAAAAACGGTAAGTACCACCGTGATTTATAAATTCTGCTGAAATGGGCTGGTACGGCAACTACGTGTGTGCACACACACCCGTGTACATGTTTACACAGCCATTCGGAAACAAGATCTTTTCCTCTTCTCTACCCTGACAATATCCCATGGAAGGCACAATCTTCCTCTGTTAAGTTGGAAAAGGACTCTCCCAGTCAAGGTTCATTTCTTCCTGTGCTCTAACTCCAAATTTGTTCCTGTAGATCAATCTTTCTCCTTCTGAGACAAATCAAACATGCTACTTGAGCTCATTTACTTTTCATTACTAAATGAATTAAACTTGGGATATAATTGAATATTTTTCATAACCAAATTATTCAGGATTGGAGCTCCTTTTTTCCCCTCTGAGACATCAGGGTAAAACAAAAGCCTTTTCCACTCTGCTACAAAAAGAGATGACAGCATCCTCTCAATCTTAGTATGTAAGCAAAAAGTAATTATGGTCCTAAATCTCAGCTGACATTACTTTTGAATGAGAACTAAAACCCTCTTGGTTAAGCTTTGTGACCAGGTAACCAGAGACATTCTGATTTCTCCATAGGAAAGCACAAAATTGCGTGAAATAAATACACTGAGCAATCAACAACTTCTCCCCCTTCCCCCAATCAAAATACAATAATAGTGTCATGATTATAGATTTGCCTTTAGAAAATAAGAATAACTCTTCCACTGTCAATTGTCTGGGCTTTTCATACATGCATCTGCATCCCTTTTTATACAAGTAGACAATCTAAACAGATCTGTGACATCAAAGGATAGTCTGATTCTTTCACTGTATTTTCTGTGTATACTATAAATCCATAGTGTGTACATATATATATATATATATATATGTATATATATATATGACAACCATTTTACAAGATGAGGATGAGGAGGATGACTGTAGCCACTGTAGCCATAATCTACTTTTGCAGGTTTGAATGCAAGATAGGAGTGGGAAGAGCTCTGAATTTAGAATCTAAATGGCTTGATTACAGATTCTATCATTCCTATATTCATGAATGACCTCTTTAGGACTTATTTTCTTCATTTCTAAAATAAGAGAATTTCAATAAATGATCACTAAAATTTCTTCCAGCTCTAAATCCATGACCTGAGAAACAAAATAATGGCAAGAGTAAGCTGATTGTGAAATACATTAGACTAGGGAGAATTCTCATTTCAGTATCTATAGACACTGAGAAGGCTTATTACTTTTCCAATATGCAGTAGCCTCAAGGACATGAGCTGTGTTTTCTATTTTAATTTTAATTTTTTTAATACATCGCAGTACTTACTAAGCATGGTTCTGGGTACAGTGTAAGTGTTTATTACATCTTGACTGAAGTAGAAGGATCAAGTAAGCTCTTGAGTTGAATTTTGACACACTTGGTATGAAAATGCCATATCTCTTGGCATGTCCATCAGAATTTCACCTCTTGTAATTATCATTATGCACATTCTTTCTGTAACTGATGGTTATCATCATATTTGCTCCTTGATGTGTTAATTATCAGGCAAAAAGGGCTAAATAAAACCCTTTCCCTTGAATGAAAGCTATTAGGCAAATACTTGTTTTCTAGTATTCTCTGTTTTCACAGATGCATTGAAGGTGTGTAAAGAAAATATACTTTGCCTTGGACCAAATTCAATAACATTTTTTAACTTTTACACAAATGAATTGCTCTTTCAATTCAATTCAGTTCAATTCAATAAAAATTAATTAAAAATCTACTATTTTTGACTGACTAGAAGTTGTCTCCAGCAAATATTAAATATCCAGAGATATTCATTAGGCTTGGATAAGCTTTCCTTGTACCTGGGAATCCCATAGCCTAACCCACCTGGGTATCATCATCACCAACCTTCTACCTATACTTCTTTCTGTCTTCCTCCCTTTCTTTTATTTTTTGAAGTTCACCCTGTGGAAGAAGGAATAGCTTTCTAAATATTCAACTTCCTTGTCTGAAATAAGCATAAAAGCCTTTATGTTCTCTAAAGGTTGTTTTTTTTACTGTTAGTTAAAAATCATTTAAGTGACAAAGAAAAGAGGAAAATTATAAATGCCTTTTCTGCTCAGCAAAAATTGATGCAGGATAATGATTAAGCAGAGAGTCTAGAAGGGTCATTTTTCTCCTGGACAGAAAGGAGATCTGAATGGAGAGTCCAACAAATATGAACTTAATAGCCAACCCCAGTCAGTAACAGTGTTTCTCCCAAACATTGAATTCCAATGAGCTGAAAGGAAAATGGGGACCAGTGGCAATAGTGGAGATTCAAGTGGAAAGGTCAATACCAGACCAAAAAGAAAGGAATATATCAGGAACTGACCATCTATATGCTTCATTCTGTTTTTCCAAAAGATTGTTGTTGTTATTCTGGTTGCTATTGCTGTTGCTGCTCCTCTGTTTCTGTTGTTAAAATAGTAGATGTTTGTTTTCAATATTTACATCTTTTCCTAAGATGCCATCAAGTTCACAAACTTGGCCACTGTGTTCCTTTCTGACATCCATGCTTATAACCAGTAGACTCTAATAGCAAAATTCCAAAGAAATGTTTAAAAGAGAAGTCTTGTCTTCACTGAAATTTAGCTGGAGTCAAGTATTAGTTTTCTTAGCTCATCTTTTCCTTTAGTGACTCACTTCTCCCTTCTTGTCTATGGAATCAATTGTGGCTCAATCCTGATGTATTTTTAAAAGTTCTTTGCAAAGAATACTGAAAGACTTCAGAAATCTTATGAAGAGAGCTACAAATTAAGACTTTAGAAGACTGATATTAAGACATGCTTCTCACCTCTCAGCAGGGCGTAAGTGGACTACAACTGTGAAATGAGACATACATTTTTAGAGATAGCTAATATGCTGACTGATTTTGCTTTATAATTTTTTGCACAAGATAGTATTCTTTGAGGTAGAAGGGAAACCCTAGAAAGTGACAGTGATGGTAAAACAAAGGTCACCAATAAAATATTTTAAAAGGAAAAACTGCTACTAAAATGTTCCTTTTCTATAGATTGCTCAACATTCCAGAAACCTTTATATAAAAACAACATAACCAAATGGTAGTAAACATTAAGCATGGTAGCTGTTTTAAAAATATGTAAATTTTATAAATTTCCCTTAGAACACATCTACCTGCTATGACTTAGCTTTGAGCTTTGGGTAATATTTGGTTGTAGTTCAGGGAATGTCTAATTTTTCATAAACCCAATTGACACGTTCTTGGGCAATAATACTGGAATGGTTTGCCATTTTCTTTTTCCAGCTCGTTTTATAGATAAGAAACTGAAGCAAACAAGAAAAAGTGACATACCCAGAATCAAAGAGCTAGGAAGTGTTTGAGATCATACTCCAACTCAGGAGGATGAGTCTTCCTGACCCCAGATCCAGTGCTCTATCTATGGTGCCAACAAGTACAGTATTTAGAATTTTGGATTACAACATATTAGAGCTAGAAAAAAAATTAGAGATCATCTGATCCAACTCTGCCATTTTATAGATGTGGAAAATGAAGATCTGAGAGACAGAGGGATTGTGCCAGAGTTATGAATATAACCCCCTCTCTTCTTATCAGGCTACCCTGCTGCCTGCACTATGTGTGTGACATTTTATCTCCCAGTGCTTTGCCTAAGTGAATGCTCATGCTTGAGATGCTCTCTTTTCCCACCTCTGCCTTATAAAATCCCTAACTTTTTTCAAAGCATATCATAGGAGCCATTGCTTGTATGAGATTTTTCTTGATTCCTCTTAGCTATTAATGCTCTCCCATTTTGGAAATTACTTTGAATTTGCTTAATATACATATGCTTACTGAATTTAATGCAATTGTCCTGGAACAGAGCTGTTTTAGTTTTGTCTTTGTATCCCTCTTGTCTAGTTTCTTATATCTTAAACACAGTAGGTGCTTAATAATTATGTTTAATTGAAATGAAGAGCCAAAACTCAAACCCAGACCTTATGACTCCAAATCTAGTGTTCTCTCCAAAATTCTCTTAACCTTGACAAAGAAGAGTTTGTGTATGAAACACACTTGACAAAGACTAGATTTGTCATCATTGATAGATGCTCTGTTTTTAATTGGCTGGGTCTTAAATGATTCATAATAGTCAAATCCTTCTCTGATCCCAAAGGAAACATCAACATTTCAGTTAGGAAAAAGTACTATTAATAATCCTCATATGATTTATATAGCCAAAAATGATTACTAAGTAAGAAACAGCAAACTCAAGCTATATTCTTTCATCTCTACATAAAATATAGTTGGTTGAGTCTGAACCTTGAAGGTTTTTTAACTGGTGACCTTCATAAACTGCCCTCCTGCTCTTTAAATGCACTTCATGACTTTCTCTATATAATATCTACTTCTTGCAACTGAAGGGAAAATTATAGTTTAGTTCCTCGTTGCCAAACCAGTTGCTTGCTACAAAGCATCATCAAAGAGGCAAAAGTATGAAGCTAAGAGTGCCTTGAATATAAATAAATGATCAGAAATCAAATAAAACTTAATATATTCACTTTGTTGCCTTGTATAGATCAATCACTGGGTGTGTGTGTTTTTTATAAGGTGGAGCTCTATGGGGATATTTTTCTATGGTTGGTATAATCAGTCTGTGTTATATTGGCTTTCTAGAGTGCAGACTTTCTCAGGTGATGGACAGACTTCAAAGTTTAGAAATTCTGTATGGTTATAGTCAGTCCCACAGGTCTAGTTGCTTATCTGAATATTAAATGGGTTATAAGGCTCCACGGCTTAGCTGCAAGAAGAGACAAAAATTAAACCTCTGTTCTTCCCATCAGTGCCTGATCTTAATCTGAAGACATTAAGAAAGCAAACAGTTATCAATAGATCTACTGCATCTCTGATGTCAAGAAGTAGAAATCCTGCCATTCTTATTGATAACTGTTAATTAGAATGATTGTTAATAATTAGAGTTCATATCATTATTTACGTAATCTTAAGAGCTAACTTGGGTCTTCAAAGGCATTTAAGTGGAGAAAGGCCAATCTAGAGGCAGGTAGGTGGTACAGTGGAAAGAGTGCGAGAATTAAACTCAGGAAGAACTGAGTTCAAGTACTACCTCAGACAATTACAATTTGTGTGACCTTGGGAAAATCCCAATGTTTGTCTGCCTCAGATATCTCATCTATAAAACATGAATAATAATAGAACCTAAAACTAACAGGTTGTCATGAAGATAAAATTAGACAATATTTGTGAAGACATTTGCAATCTTTTTTAAATACCTTTACCTTCCATCTTAGAATCAGTACTGTGTATTGGCTCCAAAGCAGAAGAGTGGTAAGGGCTAGGCAATAGGGATTAGTGACTTACCCAGGGTGACACAAATAGGTAGAGTTTGAGGCCCAATTTGAACCAGTACCTCCCTCCTTTAGACCTGTCTTTCAATACAGTGACCCAGAAAGCTGCCCTTTTGCAAGGGACTATTTGTAAAATGTTGTTTCTTTTTCTTTTATTATATACTTTTATCATCACTGCCACCAAAAAGCATTTAATTTAACAAGTGCATAAAAATTATGTGCAAAACTACAAACGCCACATTGTTTATAATGTATTTAAAATATATGAATTCTATATCTTTGCTAATATAAATATCCTCTCCTTTTAAGTTCCTTTTGAATTTGTTTTACTTAGATATATTTTTCTCTTCATTTTGTGGCTATTATTTTTAAAAATATAATTATATTATGTATTATTCTTTGTTTTTCTTCTCTTTTCATCTCTTCATCTATTTCTCTTATTTTATTTATATTTCCAATGTTGTTAATTTCTAATAATAAAATTCAATCCGTTACATTCAAATATCATAATTTATTTAGCTATTTCTTCATTCATTGCATTTGTGTTATTTCCAGTTATTTTGTCATTACAAACAAAACTTCCATTAATATTTTTATATATAGATAGGTTTTTACCCTCTTGATAGTGCCCTTATGGCCTAATCCTAATAATTGGATTCCTTGGTCAAAGAGCCTAAACAGTTTTACAGCTCTTAATGTATATTTCCATCTTATTAAAAAAAAACAAATTCACAGATGCTCTAGCAATGTAATATTTGTTTTTCCACATTCCTTCAGCATTAAATTTGATTAACTTAGCCTATCTGATTCTCAGTTAACATGCGTTACTAAAACCATATTTAGTTAGGTTGGTCCTTGGGCAGCAGACCCAATATGTTGTCAGGACCATACTCTTTCCAAAACCAAGTCTTTCCAACTTGATCATACCCAGTAGAACTTTGTTCCACCTTCCACAGTGCCTTAAGAGTGCAGGATTACCTCTATATTATGATGTGTTAAAATAAAACTTTTGCAGAATACTGATGCTCTCTAAATCATTATTGTCCCATCAGAAACAATATTTGGATAACATGTATGCTCATACTTAGATCTATTACTAAACTCATGCAGGTATGTGTAGGCTCTCCAGAGAACAATCATATTTAACTTATCTAAGGTTCTATTCATCTCGTTAACTTCTTTCTTACTTATTTTTCTGGTCCCCTATTATTATTATTATTATTATTATTATTATCATTATTTTATCTATGTCCACCTGTATCTTATTAAATTTTTTCTAAAACATTTGTATGCTATTACATGGTGCATACAGATCCAAAATTAATAATGTTTAATTATCCATAGTGTGCCTTCCCAACATAATGTAGTCACCCTGTTCATTTCTTCCAAGTATATCTATTTTAGCCCCAATTCTGTCAGATATCATGACTGATGCTCCAACCTTCTCTGATTCAGCTGATGCATGTTATATTCTGCTCAAGCCCCTCATTTTTACTCTATAGGCATTTTTAGTGTTTCTTGTAAACAACATATTGTCAGGTTGTGGTTTTTTATATTTCCTGCAGCCCGTTTTCTCCCCTTCCACGAATTCATTCTATTACACTCAATGTCATAGTCACTGGCTATAATTTCAATATCTCCCTTTTCAATGTCCCCCTTTTCCTTTCTTTGCTGTATCCTTCCTCAGATGTCCATTTTTTACCAGTATCTTCTATTCATACCCCTTAACAAAAATCCTCCCTTATCCTCTCCCTTTGCCCTCCCAGTTCTAATTGGTCCACCTTTCCAAAGTGTCTTCCATTGTCCCTTTGCCCTTACCTTTTAATTTTTATTCCATCCACCTTTCCAAAAGTTCCTTTCTTATCCCCCAACTGTGTCCTCTTTCTGTATGAGTTTGATTATAAAAATCATCCCCAGTCTTGACCTAAGAGTCCCTCCCTATCCCTTCAACTTACCTTCTTGCTATGTACTGTCCTCCCCACTTTATCCCATAAACTATTCCTTTTCACTCCTATTGCTGTGTAAGTTAAGCAAAATTTTACCCTTCTTATTTTGTATGTTCTCTCTTCATTCCAGGTGTGATGAGAGTAGAGTTCTAATTCTAGCCTCCACCTCTTCTTCCCCATCTTCATGGCAGCTCCTTTACTCATTCCTTCACTGATTGAGATAACCATTCCATCCCACCTCATCCTGGTCTATTCCTCTACCATTTCACCTCATTCCATTATATTCACCTCAACCTGAAGTCTTCCATCCATATACACCACTTCAAAATACCCAGGGAATAATGCCATTTTAAAAGGCCATAGATGACTTTTTCCCATACAAGGAATCAAACAATTTTACTTTTTGAGTTGCTTATGATTAGTTCATTACTTTTATATGTTTCTTATAGACCAGATTTTATGCTGAGTTCTGGGTTTTTCCTCAGGAATAGTTGAAATTCCTTTAGTTTGTTGAATATCCATTTCTTACCTTTGTAATTATTTTCATCTTTTCTGGATATGTGTTTCTTGGTTATAAGCCCAGTTCTTTTGTTCTATTAAATGCTTGGTTACATGTCCTGTGTTCTTTTAAAGTATGACTGCTGATTGATGACACATGTTAAAACCACTGGAAATGTGTGTTGGATATGGGGGGGCGGGTAAAGAGGGTGAAGGGGAAAGTAAAACTATGAATCATGTAACCATGGAAATTTTTTATAAAAAAATAAAATATTTAAATCTTAGAAAAACAAAAAAAAAATAAAGTATGACTGCTAAGTCTTGTGTTATTCTGATTGTGGCTTCATAGTATTAAAATTCTATTTTCTTGTTGCTCTTAGTTTTTCTCCTTAAACTGGGAGCTTTGTAACTTAGCACTGATGTTCCCATGTATTTCCTTTGAGTCTCTCTCATTTGGTGATCAGTAGATTCATTCAGTTTTTATTTTGTCCTCTGATTATAGAATTTCTGGGCAATTTTCAGTGATAATTTCTTGGAGAATGGTATCTAAACTCATTTTTTAATCATAAATTTCTGAGAGTCCAACTGTTCTTTTTTTTAAACTCTTAACTTCCATCTTAGAATCAATTCTGTGTATTGGTTCCAAGGTAGAAGAGTGGTAAGGGCTAGGCAATGGGAATTAAGGGCACACAGCTAGGAAGTGTCTGAGGCCAGATTTGAGCCTAGGACCTCCTATCTCCAGGCCTGCCTCTAAATCCACTGAGTCACCAATTGCCCTTTAACTATTCTTATAGTGTGTCTCCTTGATCTATTTTCCATGTCAATTGTCTTTGTGATAAGATATTTCACATTATTTCATTCTTTTGATTTTTCTTTATTATTTCTTGTTGTCTTAGGAAATTGTTAGCTTCTCCTTGTCCAATTCTAGTTCTCAATACATTATTTCTTCTGTGAATGTCTGGATCTCTTTTCTATTTGGATTATATTTTACAATTTTCTTGATTTTCTTACATTGCCTTATTTTTTCCCAACTTTTCTTCAACCTCTCTCATTTGATTTATGAGGTCTTTTTAAAGCTCTTCCAAAAGATCTTTTTGAGGTTGTGGCCATTTATTGTATTTCTTTGCTGTTTTTGAAGCAGCCGTTTTTACTTTACTGCCCTCTCAGTTTGAGCTAAGGTTTTCTCTGCCCTCCCATAATATCTTTTAAAAGCTGAGTTATTTTTTCCTTTCCTTGCTTATTTTTATTGATTTATTATTTAAATGTTAGCAACTAGGTCAAAAGATTTAATTATTAACTTTTTGGTTCTCCCCCAGGGTTCCATTGTGCTGAGGAATGCTACCTCAGGTTACAGGATTTTTTTGTTCGTTTTTATTTTTTTGTGTTTGCTTTATTTTATTTATTTAGCCTGAACAGAGTTATATAAATAGGAATGAGAATATCATGCAAAATGAAAAATGATTAGATCAATAATATATATATATATATGTAGGTGAGATGTGAGGAGGGCCCAAATTAGTATTGTAGCTAGGGAGTTAGTAATATTCAGATAAAAGTGAAGGGTATGGTGGTGGTAGAATGAACAAGACTTAAAAACTGATCAGAAATTGGGGGTGAGGGGGAGAGGAGTTTGGAGCTTAAGATGATTTCCAAGATCACTTACTTAGGTGATTAAAAGATTGGTGGTGCCAACAACAGAAATGAGAAAGTTTCAGAAAAGGATAGGTTTTAGGGAAAAGATAATTAGTTCTATTTTGAAAATATGGTTATGGGCCATCCAGTTAGAAATGTCCAATAGAAAGTTGATGATGTGTGACAAGAACTTAGGAGAAAGACTGAAACTAACTCTATAGCTTGTTAAGTGGTCAAAAAAGAGACAATAAATGAATCCATCAAAGCTGCTGAGATATAGAGGGTTAAGAGAAGATTGTCCATTACAGAGTCTTAGGGTATACCCATCATTAGGGGGCCAGGACATGGATGACATATCACTAGAAATTCATCATAGCAGTATAGTATGAGCTGGCATGATAGAGAGCTGGATCTTTATCATGTCTTGAATACTTTCCCCAGGAATATATATTTTGTTCAGGACAAACCTGTTTTTAATGGTTTGAAAGGCTATCAAAGAAGGTTTACCTTTACTATGGCTATCTTTACATGGCAAATCAAGGGATATATCGTTAAAGTTATCACAGGTACCTACAAATCACCCAGTCAAGGGGTTCTTAACTATATTTATATCTTAATTTTATATCTGTCCCTTTGGCAAACTGGTGATTCCTATAGTCCCATTCTCATAATAAAGTTTTTAATATACTTAAAATATATAGAATTACAAAAGAATTCATTATATTGAAATAATTATCTAAATATATTTTTAAAAACCAAATTCACTGACCCCATCATCTAGTCAAATATTTTTATTGTACTTATGAGAACACCAAGGACCAGATACTTGTATAGACATACACAAGTGGGTAGAATAGTAAACAGAACAAGTGAATAGAAGAATCAGGTTTGGAATCCATTTCCTTTGACTCCCAAATCTCACGTCTTTCTACTGATCCAGTTAGTATCAGAAAAAAAGACTAGCCTGATATGAAATTATATTTTCTTTTTTAAATTTTTTATTGATTAATTAATTTAGAATATTTTCCATGATTCATGTTCTTTTCCTCCCTTCCTCCATCCCCCTCCCAGAGCTGATGAGCAATTCCACTGGATTTTACATGTTTTATTGTTCAAAACCTATTTCCATATCATTAATATTTGCAATAGAATGATCATGAAATGATATTTTCTAATGACAAAAGCAGACCAAAATTATAATGTACTTTCCTTATTAAGGGGCAAATTCCCTATTGCTGAAAATTTTAAAACAAGGATTGGATAACCATCTGCCAGGAATATTCTCATGTGAATTTTTTAGGTGAATGAGAAATTGAACTAGATGACTTCTAAAGTCACTTCTAACTAAAACATATCATTCTGTGAGAGAAATAAAAATATTTAAGAGATAAAACAAAAATTAGAAATAGTGAAGAGCTTTTTAAATTGCAGGATATCATTCAAGATTTTTTTCTTTTTTTAACTTTAAAGCTAAAATTTCACTCTAACTTTTCTTTCTCTTTCCTACTAGTCACAAAAGTAGAATCTAGGGATAAATGCCATCACTAGTTCATGGTAAAAATGGTTCTACATTCCTAATTTTCTTATCAAGGATTCTAAAAGCATTTATCTTCATCTTTGTCTAACAGCAGCTTAGGTATCAATTATCAAGTTAAGGATTTTTCAGTGAATGAGTTTGGAGGTTGGAGGACAGCTGAGTTTGAGGTGGCAATACAGAAAAATAGGACTTAAATTTTTTGGTTTTTCTTTTGGGGGAGTTGCTTCCTGTCCTTTGAAAAAAAAATCTGTGATATGCCATACTTTGGTAATAATTCATCCTCTTACTTTATAGTTCTAATGATCTCTTTTTTTCCTGTTAGCCTCTTATTCAAATAGTCTCTCACTCTTTTCTCCAGTTTTAGGTTTTATAGACTTCCTATCACTGAGCAGTAATAGTGAAGTTTATACACATACACACGTATACACATATAGATATAAAGGTGTCAGTATATGTACTCACACGTATATACATATATATGTATTTTGATATAATTATTTTCCTTTGTAATCCTTTGAATTTATTTTATATAGCAAAAATATTATACTAAGGCATTCATAGAATTCACCAGAGCATCCAGAGAGTCCATTACACAAAAGAACTCCTAAGAATCCTTGATCTTGAGGGATGAATATCTATCTAATGTCAAGATATCAGACATAACCACAAGGAGGATTGTTACAGGGTTGGGAGGTGATTGCTTTGAGGTCCCTTTTGAGTCACTAAAACAGCTTGATTGTCAAGACCCTCTTAATCACAAAAGCACAGAATCATAGAAATACTTCAGAGATTTTATAATCCATTCTCTTTCCCACATAATAAAGTATTCGCTGTATTTTCAATAAGTGACCAGCCAGATAATCCTTGAACAAGCATATCTAGCAACAAAGAACTCACTACCCCTCATTCCATTCCCATTCAAATTAGTCCTTTTTACAGTAAAAAAAAATAAACATTTGCAAAATATTTGTGTGTAGGGGGCTGCTGAGTGGTTCAGTGAATTGAGAGCCAGGGCCAGAGACAAGAGGTCATAGGTTCAAATCTAGCCTCAAACACTTCCTAGCTGTGTGACTCTGGGCAAGTCACTTAATCCCCACTGCCCACCCTTACCACTCTTCTGCCTTAGAACCATACACAGTATTGATTCTAAGACAGAAGGTAAGAGTTAAAAAAGTAATTTTTTTTATGTGCAGAGCAGTGTTGAAAACACTGATAGAAAAAAAGGGCAGAAACACAGTTCCCTCCCCTTATGGAGCTCACATTCAAATAACATTCTCAATATATTGTTAGATGTCCTTTGAATTGAGATGAAATCTGTCTTTCTGTAACTTCTACCCATTGTTCCTAATTCTTGTTGGTTTCAAAGTGTAGTGGCTGGGGAAACTACATTCCCCAGTGTGCCCCAGCGGTCCCTCCCCTTTACTTCCTGGTATGGGATTGATCTTGAATGGACCAATCCCTTGCTGGGGGAGGGAACATGCCCCATTTCCTGGCTTGTGATTAGTCTTGAATTGGACCAATCCTATGCTAGGGAGAGACCACACCCCCTACTTCCGGGCATGGGATTGGTCTATATAAGGACCAATCCCCCGCCTAGTAAAAACTTTGAATGGGAGGAGATTCAGAGTAGTGGGGAATTAGTTAATTTGGGGAAGGGGGTGCTAAGGAGAGGGACTCTAGTTTTTCTTACTTTAATGAAGTTAAATATTTTTTTTAAAAAAAAAGAGTTTGTCTTATTTTAATCATTTTATTCTCTAACATCAAGCAGGACATCCAATCTTTCTTCAAAATGAAAACTTTTCAAAATTTGAATTTAAACACGCCCCACTTAAAACTTCATTTCCTCTGGCTACCAAACACCAATTCTTTCAACCAATTCTCCTATAATTTGATTTCGAGACTCTTGCCATCCTGGGTACTCTTCTATGGACATGCTCTAGCCTGCCGGCGACCCTTCAGAAATGTGACATCTTGAACTGGATACAAATTCCCAAATGTTATTTCACCAGGGAAGACTGTCATCATTGAAAATTATTCTTTTAATCATTAATGCCTTAAAGGTATTGCAAAAAACTGGCATTTTAGAAATTTCAGACCCAATAGTAGTAGTATTATAAGGATTAAATAAATAAAGCATATCATCCTATTTAATAGGCCTTGAACAGAAAAAGTCACCACACTAATGGAAGATATGTTGCAAAAAGGCAAATTAGAGGTTAAAAAATGGAGAAAAAAATTCCTGATAATTATTGTTAAATAGAAGCAGAATGTGCTATCTTAAGTACTGGTAGGTTCTCCTTCACTATATGTCTTCAAACAAAGAATAAATGGTACCTTGTCATCCATGCCATAGTTTCTTTCACGTTATGGTTTGAACTAGATAACTACAAAAGTTTCTTCCAAATCTGAAATTCTGTGAGTCTGTGAAAGCCTAGCCATAAAGGAAAACCCGAGTTTATTATTTATAGCCTGACAAAAGGCCGGTAGATCATCTTATTGAGGATGAAAAATGTCAGAATTCAAAGAGGTTACCATGATTATAGGTATCAATTTTGAGTCTTGATTGACTAAGAAAGCCACATTCCTACCTTTGAGTTCCTATATCTTTCTTTATTCTTTTCTGTTCTTTAAATAATGGAACTTTATCCCAACAGTTCAATGTGGCACTCCTATTCCAGGATTAACAGGATAGGCAGATGTCAAAGAAACTACACGCTAATAAGAAATGTTAGATTCTTCCTTCAGGGCCTTCTCTGAATTGGCCTCAAGATGGTCTTTTAATGAGCTTTTATGTAACATTTACCTACATAGTCTAGCAGGAACTTGAAGCCCTGATAGAGAGAGGAGGGTCTTTCCAAGGTAGGCTACTAATAGTATGTAATGAATGATCAGCATAATAAAGGGATAGAAGATAATTATGGTGAAGACCAAGCACCAAATTAATCATATAGGTGTTATTTGCTCCTTATGCTTGATAGATACTGTGCTACTCCAGACAGAAAATTAATTTTTTACCTGAGATGGCAGGTCACCAGCCTGACAGAGTCTTAATGAACTGATTTGATAGCCGTTGAGCAACGCTGTCACTTGGGAATGACTTCAATAATTTCATGATCCTCTTTCAATAAGGACAGAGGTTCAACATAGCTGAATACTCAGATGTGAAGGAAAAATGATTTTACATACTGAACTGGTAATTTGCAGAGCCACTCGAAAACAGATTAAGATTTTAAAAAATTTTAAATGGCTATTGATTCAACTTTTGTATGTATTTTAAAATTAATATATGTGTGCCTATCGTGGAATGCATTCTAAGTTATTTCTTCTTTTTTGTTAATAGGAATGGAGAAAAGTTGATCTAGATCTAGAGATAAATCTCTATTTGAAGGGCATTGTGACATTCACTATCATTTTATAAAATACTTGGATAAGGCATCATATCCTAGGAGATAGACATTGCTGGAATCAAAAACTAGAAATACTTGGGTACAAATCTTGTTTCTAATACATACAGTCTGTGTATCTCTAGTCTAGCCTTTTAGTGCTCTCTAGGTAACTCTCTAATACTATTAAGTTTCAGAGAAAGTGTCAACCTACTATTAAGCTTCACCAGGGAATTTTTTCAACACTATGAGTGAAATCACAGGTCCAGCCCCTAAACCTCTATTTATAATCAGAGTCTTTCGAAGGTTATTTACCTCCAGTGATTTACACCAGTAGTGTAAGCAACTGACAACATGTGGATTGTAAGTATCATGGATTTACTATTAAATGCTTTTTGAGGAACTTAATAAGAAAATTCTTTAAAAAAAACAGCTAAACATAACATTAATTGAAATCACTATTTTAAATAGAATAATCAGAGAAATAGTTAAAGAAATAAAAATCCCTTCTTATAACTGGGTACCACATTCACACTCTTTTATTAGTTCAGAATCCCTGATTTTCTACAAAGCACAAGTAGCTATAATTCACCGGGATACTTTCATGGCTTTTGCCCAAAGCTCCAGTGTCTTCAGCTAGGTTCCAGTAAGAAGGCCTTGAGGCTTCTACTTACCATAATTAAAGTGTT
Organism: Gracilinanus agilis; assembly: GCF_016433145.1. Lineage (NCBI taxonomy): Eukaryota > Metazoa > Chordata > Mammalia > Didelphimorphia > Didelphidae > Gracilinanus > Gracilinanus agilis. Next base: position 78,368,424 of record NC_058130.1, on the reverse strand, counting down.
GTTCTTGTCATTCATTCTCTCTGGCTTCTCAGCTTCTCTTCTCTCACTTAATGCAGCCCCTGGGCTTGTCCTCAACTTGACACAAATCTCATTTCACTTGGAGTTAAAGACTTCCCCTCTTTTTTTTTCCATCATGAATATCAGAAAAGACCTTACACAACAGTATCTACATCCCTGGTCAGCTCAATGAGAAACAGGGATCTTGGATTTTTTTCCTCTGGTAGAAGAAAAGAAAATATTATAATCACTCTTTTGGCTTCCATATTGTAGGCTATTGTCCATTTGTTAAAAGTTTCAGAGGTACTTTGTTAAACCATTTTAAATTATTTTCTGTCCAAGGTAGGTATCAAGAATTGTTTATATTAGGCTTTCTTTTCAAGGTATTTTATAGGTTTCCATCTTCATGATCTTGAATGAATCAATTCTTCTTTGGGATCCTTTCTTTAGCTGTAAAATGAGGTGGTTGATCAGTAGTTCCCAAACTTTTTTGGCCTACCGCCCCTTTCCAGAAAAAAATTACTTAGCCCCCTGGAAATTATTTTTTAAAATTTTAATAGCAATTAATAGGAAAGATAAATGCACCTGTGGCTATCACAGCCACCCTGGATCACTGCAGCACCCACCAGGGGGCGATAGCTCCCACTTACGGAATCACTGCTTCAAGGGCTCTTAACCTGAAGTCTTTTAGTCTGTCTGTCTCTCTCTCTCTTTCTCTCTCCCCCTGTTTCTCTCCTTTCTCTCTCTCCCCATATACATGTTTCATATATATGTGTGTATGCATATATATACATATATGTGCATGTCTATGTATACTTTTATTACATATTTATAATTGTATTTAAATATAATTGCTTTATTTTATAAGCTTATGGGCTTTATGCATTTAAAACATCATTCTGATTGCAATGATTTATTTTATTATTATATTATTTAGTTAACATTTATTATATTGTTTTATTTATAGTTACATTATTCTGGTTAATAATGTAATAGTATTTTGCTATCATAAATACTAAAAAGGATTTTTTTCAGTGAAACCTGGAAAAACTAGTATAAACTGACATAGAATGAAATGAGTAGAAGGGGAAAGATTTATACAGTAATAATACTATAACAACAAACATCTTTGAAAGATTTAAGAATACTCATCACTATAATAACGAATCATAATGTCATAAGACCCATGATGAACATGATACCCACTATTCGGTTGGAGAATGAGACATATTTTGGACATGATTGGTGCAATAATTTGTTTTGCTTGACTATGCAAATAGTCAAGCAGATTATAAAGCTGTTTTCTTTTTCTCAATGATAGTGAGAGAATAGGAGAAAAAGAAAACCCACTCTTGTTCAATAAAAATATAATTGAATTTAAAAAATTAAATTGTAAAAATATTATTCTGAAAAAGGATGCATGGTTTTTAAACATACTTTCAAAGGGATCAATAATACAAACAAAACAACTTAAGAATTCTTATCATAGATGATCCCAAAGTTCTCAATAAGAGGGTCATCAGATTCTCCTTTGTGCATTGAGCATCTGTTTGCTCTTTTCTATCAGTGAAATTATTTCATTAATCCTCATTAAACCAATGTGAGTCAAGGGAGGAGAGATTATTTATTCTTATTTATACAAGCAAAGAAAGGTTAAATGTCTTGCCCCAACTTACAGTGAAAAGAATTTACTATGCTTGCCCTTAGACACTTCCCTAACTAATATTAATGTCAGCTTCCCCATTGTCCATTCTGGTTTGATTAGCCTAGGATTATCAGTGGATATCTCTCCGTTCTAGAAGTTCCTTTGAATTCACATTCTGGCAAAATGAAATGAGACACCAAGTGGAAAGAGTCTGATTTGATAAATCCAGAGACTGAATTGGATAAAATCAGTTCATTAAATCTCAGATGCAGGAAATTTTCTTGGTGGATATGAGAATAGCTTAAAACTTTGCTTTTGTCGGGCATCAATAGATTGAGGTCTCATACCAGATTTCTTTCCTTTTCTTTCCTTTTTTAACATTGAAGTTCTACATAAATAAAGTGGCTTCATATTAGGTCAATAACTCAAGCTTTTAACTGCTCATTCATTATTGTCGAGTATTTCTATAGTACCTGAGCTTTCTAGCATGCATTTTCTTTTTCATCAGCAGAAAAACACACAGTGGGAGGGCATGCAGGGAGTACTTATCTACATACAGAGACCCAGGTTTTTGAGAAGTGAAAGACTGGTAAAAAATGGTGCTCAAGATAGAAACTTGTGAGCCAAAGCCAAAAGGTTCCAAACCACAATACTATATGTTTAGGGACAACCATGATCTAACATAGCTAAGATTCCAAGAAGCCTAGGTCTCTCCCTAAAGCTTGTGTGGTCAATCAATCAAGCTATCAAGCTGGAAGAATTTGTTAAGCATTTATTTAGACAATGTGAAGAAGGACTATACTAGACCTTGGGGATACGAGGACAGAATCCAAAATAGCCCCTGACTTAAAGGAACTTACCTTCAATCAAGGGAGATAATGTAAACTTATAAAAATAAATACCGAGTAGTTGGCTAGGGAAGGAGCGGTGGAGGGGTGCTGGTACTAGCAGTTAGGGGGATCAAGAAGGACCATATTTAGGAGGTGCAGCTGAACCTTGAAGGTAACTGGTGACTAAGAGACAGAAATGAAGTAAGCAGGAAGTCTAGGGCATAGATGTGACCATTGGGATGTTCTGGATAAGGAAGCAAGAAGACTCTTGTGGTTGAATTGTCAAGTTCATGGTGGAAAGTTATGTATAAATATGGAAAGGTAGATTGAAGTCAGGTTGGAAAGGGTTTTAAGTGCCAAAGAATTTTATATTTGATCCCAGACAACACCACTCCTGGCCAAGATATCATGAACAATAGGACACATGGATATCATACACAACTCCCATAATTACCATGTACTTTGGTGCCCCATGTCAATAGGAAGGTAGAGATTTTTCTGATTCTGGGAAGACTCCTGAGGAGTCTAGTGATGCTCTTCTAAAAGGTTGGGTATTTACTTGGTTCTCAATTTTTCTCTATAAACAAACAAATCTTCCACAAAGTTCTATGGGAGTGATCAATTATGCTATTGTTGGCAGATGACTACCCTCATTTTCCTCCCTAAACCTGGCAAAATTGTTTAAAATGCTAAATGGACCAATGTGTTATAGATTACAAAGAGCCCCTATGGGACTCCAAGCATAACTATCAGAGTGTTGTATTGGTTTAGAACTTTAGAGTAAACCTATTTATTGTATTGAAATGCAATGATGTGATATCAGTTGGCCATACTGGACTGTCTATTATTTAGGATTCTTCCAAATTCCTTCATTCCCCACTCCTACTTTCTCAACTGAGAACACTTTGCCTCATATTTTACAGGAAAAAAATTGAGGCCATTCACCATGAATTCCCTTTTCCTTATTTGCTATTACTCAAGTGCCTTCTGCCTCTCATTCCTCTTTCATCGCTGTCTCACGTGATGAAGTGGCCTTACTCCTTACCAAGGCTAATCCCTCCACTTGCTCAAGTGATCCTTTTCCATCCTGTCTCCTCTAACAGACTGACCCCACTCTCATTTATTTTCAATCTCCCCCTCTCTACTGGCTTTTTTCCTTTTATTTAATAAATAAATATATATTACCAATTACATGTAATAACAGATGTCCACATAAATTTCCTAAAGTTATTTTTCCCTCATTTCCCTCCCCCATTCTAGAGCTGGAAAGCAATTCAATCTGGGTTATGCTTGTATTATCATGCAAGACATATTTCCAAATTGTTCATTGTTGGAAGAGAATAATCACATAAAACAAAACCCCCCAAACAAAATCCTAAATGAAGTTAAGTTAAAAATCACATTCTTCGATCTGCATTCTGATGCCAACAATTCTTTCTTTGGAGATATGTAGCTTTCTTTGTCATAAGTCCCTCAGAATTGTCCTGGATCATTGTATTGCTGAGAGTAACTAAGTGTATCCCAGTTTATCATTCCACAATATTGCTGTTACTATTATACTCTGAATCAGATCATGTAGGTCTTTCCAACTTTCTGAAATCATTCTGTTCATCATTTCTTATATAGTATTTCATCATCATCATATACCACTATTTGCTCAACCATTTCCCTAGTTGATAGACATCCCTTCAATTTTCGATTTTTGCCACCACAAAAAAAGAGCAGCTATAAATAATTTTGTGAAAATAGGTCCTTCCCCTCCCTCCCTTTTTTTATCTTTGTGATACAGACCTAGTAGTGGTATTACTGGATCAAAGGGTATGCATTGTTTTATAGCTCTTTGGGTATAGTTCCAAATTGTCTTTCAAAATGGTTGGATTAGTTTGCAAGTCCACCAGTAATGCATTAGTGCCTCAGTTTTATACTGGTACTTTTCTTACTGTCTATGAACAAACCTATGACTACCCTAAACTGAAAAACAAACTTACATGAATTTTCTTTCTCTGCTAACTATTCTTCAATATCTCTTTTGCCCAATGTAGCTAACTCTTCATAAAGGCCAACAACAGCAGTTGTCTTTATTTTCTAACCTCTTACTTTCTTCTTAGCACCTTACAATCTGGCTTTGAATCCTATCGGTCCACCAAAGCTGCTGTCTCGAAAGTTATTAATGATCTCTTTTTTGCCAAATCAAAAGGCCTTTTCTTGATCCACTCACGGAACGCTTTACTTCTCTGCAGCCTTTGGCATTGTTGATCTCTCTCTTTTCCTTGATATTCTCTCCTCTCTTGGTTTTCCAGACACTACTCTCTCCTGGTCCTCTTTCTACCTTTCTGATCGTTCCTTCTCAGTCTCATTTGCTGGGTTCTCCAGATTATACCGTTAAACCATAGGTATCCCTCAAGATTCTATCCTGATCACTCTTCTCATCTCCCTCTATGCTACTTTACTTGGTGATTACATTAGCTCCCATGAATTTAATTACCAGCTCTATGATAACATTTCTTAAATCTATCTATCCTGTCCCTGACCTCTCTGCTGACTTCTGATCTCACACCTACATCTGCCTTTCAGATATCTCAAAGTCTAGTAGACATCATAAAAAGTCAATATGTCCAAAATGGAATTTATTATCTTTTCCTCTAAATATTCCTCCCACCCTTCCCTATTTCTATACATAGCAACATCCTCCTTCTATCTCTCAGACTCACAATTTAGGAGTCATCCTAGATTCCTCACTATCTTTCACACACACACATACACTCCCATATCCAATCCATTGCCAAGACTTGCCAACTTAATCATATTTGCACCACTACTCCTTGGCCACTATATGCATAGCCTATCATTTGTCACTCCCAGGAGACCTTTGGCACTAAGGACATATGGAGCCTAAGTAAGGAAAACTGGGAACAGAATGTTGTCTTCTTGACTTGAAGGCAGGGATATTTAAAGGAAGAGGAAGGCCAAACAGGAGTGAATTTTAAAGCCACAGAAATCCCCCAAAAGCAATACTGACCTAGGAGAACTGAGCAGAGAATCAGTCAGAGCCTTGGTGAGCTCCAAACAGAATATTTGAGCTCCAACACTGAACATTGCTGGAGTAGATCCAGAATGTACTTTGGCTTAGATCTAGATCAGGTTGAAGACAGCTAATAGTAAGTCCACGTGAAGTTAGTTTTCCCTTTTCCTGTTTTTGAAATCTCCAAGTAGTTAAAGGTCCAGAATGTTAAGAGGCTTTAATGGGATCAGAACTATAGGCAGTGTGGACTTAAGGCTTGGTGAATTGAAGCCTCCATACCCTAAAATGAATTTCAAGGTCCTATGGTTTTTTTTAGACTATACTTCAGAAAGTGAGATATTTCAAGATCTTTTTTCTGAACCACTGAGGGAAGCTTTAGGTTATTTTCTATTTTTAGTATACCAGGTTCATGACAGAAGATAAAATTTTGAAATAGATGAGTGTTGTTACCACAGAGTAGTATAGGATCTTGAGCTCCCTGTAGGGTAAACATAACTTTGAGAGAGAGACCAGTTGTTTTGGTAAAGAAGCATTTATTTCCTCAGTTATCTATTTCCAAGAACAAATTGTTTGACTTGTTCTCTTTCCTCCAAGCACTACTATACCTTTGGGTTGATTACTTTCATGCACATTATAGGGAAAAAAAAACAAAAAAGGAAATGGAGAAGGGTGGCTGCCTAAAGCTAGTGGGAATATTTAGCACTGACAACTCATTTTAAATGGCTTTATTGATTCTAAGAAAAAAGCAAAAGAGGTTAAGGGGCGGAAGCAAGGTGACTCAAAAGGTGGTCCATGAGCATAAAATAATACTTTTGTAGTTTAAGGAATTACCCATTAGGAAAACACAAAGATATACAGAATGAATTATATGAAAAATACAGAGTATGGAAAGAATGAGAGCAATAATACATAGAGGGACTACAAGTATGCAAATAATCAATCATCGAGCATTTATTAAGTGCCTACTAAAATAATAACAGTAACACCAATGGGAAAGATACATTTAAAAGGCCATAATAAGGGGACACAAATGAAAGAGGACATTTTTATTACTATTTTGTTAAAGTTGATGTCAGTTTTTAAAGTTTAAAATTTTGAAAACACATTTTTTCTTTCATATAATGATCAGTTTTTACTTTTTTGTGATGTGTAGAAATATTTTTTACAGTGCTCTCTCTTCAAATGATGTGTTTCTCTCATCAGTTTTTGGGGGTGAGCTATAATTCTCTAGAGGACTATTTTTTTCTTGTAGTTTGATTTTTGTATCTTTGGATACTTCTTGGGCTTGGCCACGTCATGGGCTCTTTTTTATTTTATAAATAATAAATACTTTTAGTACATTAAGTTAAATTGATTTCTCTGAAAATAAAAAAGGAGTTGAAGAAGAGCCTGGTCTTGACAACACCTCCAGCAGAAGGCAAAAATACGCCTAACACGTAACAAATCAAATCCTGGAGCTAAACCTGAGCCTTCGTCAAATTTTCACTATCAGTTTCCTATTTTTCCTGTCCCTTTTCTTACACGTAGGAGGCATTGTTGAATTGACCTGACTTGCCAAAACCTCCTATTGCATGATGCTGATATTCCAATAATTGATCAAGCTTGTTGGTGACAGGTAATTTTTCTTTTAAGGTGTTAGATCAATAGGACCATAGAATAAAATTTCTTTTATTTGGAGCCTTAAAGAAATGAATAATTCTAGGTAACTAAAATTTCCAAATAAACAATTTTAAGGACATCCAAGAATCTTATCAAAAACCTCCTTAAATAATATGCTTAACAAGTTGTCATAAAGATCATTTGAACACTTCTCCAGACAAGGAACTCACTACCTATTGAGATAGCTAATTCCGTTTTCAAGAAATTCTGGTTGCTTTTCTATTGAGTTAAAATGTTTGTTCTTCTAAATTCCATCTATTGATTGAAGTTCCACCTTGGGAAGGCACAGAGAGAGTCAGCTTGGTTTAACCCTTCTTCCACAATGACAGTCTACACATATTTGAACACAGCTGTCCGGGTTCATTGAAATCTTGTCTTTTCCATCAATTCTTCACCGTACAACATGGTTTTTGAATCCATTAGAAAAGAGCAAGACTTTCTTTATAAAAGACTTTGAAAAAAACAAGCACCTTAAAGCACTGATTTTTAAAACAAAAGATGGAACCCAAGAATATATTTCAAGCACCCCTGCTTTCATGATCATAATCTATGTAACATAATGTATTATTTTCTTGATGATTTAGCATGATTATGAACATCAGTGACTGTACCTTATAATCCAGTGATGTTCCTGAAGGCTCTGAGCATCTCTAGGTTTGTTTGACTTTGCACTAAATGGACCCTATATGTTGGGACTTTTCATCCTGATTTTTTACCATTCCCCCCCCACATGTATCTCTTTGTGCTACCCTAAATATCTCCCTGCCAATAGCTATCTCTCTCATCTGTTTCTAAATTTGCTGCTTGTGTGTCTACTGTGTAGCCTTGGAAATCATGTATCTCAATTTGTTCAAATTATTTGAAAAACAAATAATCATAAATTGTCTCTGAGTGAGGGCCTAATAGGTTTCAAGAGAATGAAGTCCCTGGACTTTTTTTTCTTTAATATCAATGTTGTCTTCTTAGCAACTCATTTTTTCTTTATTTCCTTATTCTTAGTTGTATCCATATTGGGGAAATTCCTGGTCACACTGTGTTACTATTTGTTTATTGAGATGGTGTTATGAATAGATCACTGGACTTAGAACTAGGATAACTTGAGCTCAAATCCAGACTCAGACACTTACTTTGCAGAACACAAACAAGTCACATCCTCAATTCCTCTATTTCCTCGCCCATAAAAAATGGTAATAAGAATAGAAACTCTCTAGGTATTGTCATGTAAAATTAATAAACATTTATTAATTGCATACTCCCTGCCAGGCATTTTACCAAATCATATGATCCCATCAAGTGCTATGTAAGTTTTTTTGCAAACCATAAAGGGCTATTAAAAGTGAGCTCATGAGGGGGGCTCAGTGGATTGAGAACCAGATCTAGAGATGGGAAGTTCTAGGTTCAAATCTGGCCTTAGACACTTCCTAGTTGTGTGACCCTGGGTAAGTCACTTAACCACCATTGTCTAATCCTTAACCACTCCTCTGCCTTGGGACTAATACATAGTATTAATTCTAAAATGGAAGGTAAGTTGCTTTTTTAAAATAATTTGTAAAAAAGCGAGCTCTTATTGATTTCTTAAATGGTTAAATATAAGTAAAGGTAGAGAGATGGAAAGAATATTTGAGGTAATATAGCTTCCTCACTCCACTCTATATGTGGGGAAACTGAGTCCAAAAAGCAGAACTGTTCAATTCAAAGTCTCACAGAAAGAGAAGAGAGAAATGAACCCAGGTCTTCTCTCTCTGAATTCAGTGTTGTTGTTTTTGGTGTGTTGTTTGTTGTTTTTTTTTTTTTTTCCTCCCACTACTCCTTAGTGTTGCTTACAGAGAATATTTTATTTCAGAGTTTGCAAAGAAATTCAACAGATTTGGGCAAAGCCCTTTTGGCACTAATAACGGTATTCTTGGATACATGTGTTTTATATAGGCAGATTCAAATGGAGCTTCAAACTTGTAGGAAGATTTTTTGCACTGTTTATTTTATTTTCTTTGTTCCTAGAATACTCAATTTCTCTGCTTAAAGCATTTTCACTGGCTATCCCTCATGTGTGGTCCCACACAAGAAGCCTGTCCTGATTCCTCTGAACAACTGTGCCTTCCTTTTGAGATTATTTTCAATTTATTCTATATATGTAGATCTTGTTTGTACATAGTCATTTTCGTGTCATTTCCTCTGTTATTTTTAAGCTCCTTGAGGTCAAGGACCATCCTTTGCCTTTGGTTGTATTCCCAGATCTTAGCCCAGTGCCTCACAGATAGTAGATGCTTTATGAATGTTAGCTGACCCATAGACTCCTTTAACCTGCATTCTGAGGTTAAGAGAGTGCCTAGGGGGTCAGTGCTTAATCAGTGATGCCCCTATATAGCCAAGTCTTCTGTTTTGACAAAGCTACAGCTCTACTGTATCTTCAGAATATGTTATACCCAGTTGCAGCAGTTTTACTGAATGCCAGAAGCCAGCCTGATGGTCCAACCCTTTGTCTCCCAGCCATGCTCACTCCCCAACAGTCAGCTGTAAAAGTGGTTTGGTACCCAACACAATGGCCTGGGATGTATCCTCTATGTGTCCTCAGCAAATCAAAAATTACTTTCTGCAAAATGCATTAAGATTATCCAATCAGATAGATAGATTTTTATAACTCCTACATAATCAATAGCAAAATCACTAGTGTTGAGCCGAATTGTACCCCAAAACCTTTATGTAAAGTACAGAAGGGAAACTCTCTCCAACCATCATTAGCAGTGTGAAGACTAATGGCAGAGAGAAGACCATGTGCTTCCCTCCAGTTCGTTCACCATGGAGCTTTTCAATGAATATTTTATGCACAGAGTTTCTGCCAATGCTTAGCATGAATGTAAAGTGTGCAATTGAGAGCCTCTGTAGCAATCCAGGGGCAAATTCCACTCTTCTATCAGCAGCAAAACCGAGACCCTTCATTTCCCTTTCAGGAATATAAACTTCAGTTATAAAAGAGTCCATTACACCAGGAAGGAACCATAAACCTCTAATTCTGTGAATTACATCTCATCTTCCCTAAAACAAATGCCATCACTTAAGCAGACTTGCAGTTTTGCGATTCTATCAGCTGTGAATAGCATTCCTCTTCGATAATATATTTGCTGAACCACATATTGAAAGGACATCATTTAACATTGACCAGAGTATTAATTCAAAAAAAGAGGAAAACTGCAAAATGCTTGTTTTCTAAAATAGTCCTATAGAAGTCTACTCATAGCAATCTTTCTTGTGTGGCTTAAAATGCAATCTCTTATCTCGTAAGATTACAATTTACTTTTATTCTAATTCAACATTCACTCCACAAACCAATCCTGCCCAGTCCAAGGAGCATTTACTAAGTCCTTATTATATGCAAGGAACTATCCCAGGAATACCAGGGGAGATGACAAAACCAGAAACATAACCTGCTCTCAAGGAGCTTACTGTCTACTAGGGGGATGAAACACGGTGAATATATGAATGATAATTTGAGCAGAAAGCAGAGATTCCAAACAACTAAAGCATTGGGAAGATGTTTCCCAAAAATGCAATGGTACATGTGCTAAACCTTAAAGGAAGCTAGGGATTTTTAAAAGGCAGAAGGGAGGAAGGAGTGCATTCCAAATGTAGGAGAATGCCTATGCAAAGACAGAAAGGTCGAGGATAAAGGGCAATGTTTGGGAAAGACAGAGTAGCATTGTCTATCTGGAAAATAATGTACATAAAAGAGAATCAAGCCTAGAAATATATATGCAAAACATATTATGAAGGACATTTTAAACCAAACTGAGAAATTCATATTTTATCCAAAGGTGTTAGGAAGCTGCTGAAGTTTCTTGGACACTGGAGTAACATGATTAATCTTGTATTTTAGGAAGATTATTTTGGAAAACATTAACTGTTTACTCTGTGTAATGTTCCATGGTGAACATTAAGGGAATTAAGTCACAGGCTCTGTTTCCTCATAATCTTACTTATTTTATTTGCTTAATTTCAAATTGCTGTCCTGAATGCTTATACTAATTCACAACTCCACCAACTATGCATTAGGGTGACTATCTTTCCACCACCCTTCCTATATTGAATGTGCCCATCTTTTATCATCCTTGCCAGGTTCCCAGAAGTTTAGGGTTGTTTTAATTTTTATTTCTCTTACAATTAGGGAGTTGAAGCATTATTTAGTGAGATGGATCATAGCTTGCTATGCTTATTTCGAGAATTATTTTGGGGGCACTTATTTCTTGGGGAATGACTTTAGACTTATTTTGTATTGATCAGAATGGCAGGGATAGGACAAATGGGTACAGGGAAGCACTCAATAAAAGGCAGAACATTCTAATGATTAGAAATGTGTGACAGTGAAGCCAGATTTCCTTATGAAATAATAGTCTTCTGATCACTAGAAGTATTCAAATAGAAATAAGATAAGATGATTTCCTTATTTCCTGTCTGGGAAAGCTGTTTGTGGTACCACAGATTGTGCAGAGGGTGGATGTTAGACAGCAATTTTTAAGAACCCCAGACCCCCAAATCCCAAACTATCACATTTGTGTCTTAGAAATAACACTGCAGATTTCCATTTTTGATTCATATAAAGGAACATTTTTCTTCCATGTCCCTAATGAAGTTTTTTTCCTCCTAATCTTATTAGTAAATCACTCCATAAATTAGCAAGAATAAATTTCCCTCAGCTTTAAACTTTGAAGAACAAATTAAAGAAGTTCCATATCCCTTTTCTTTGAAGAGAAAAATAAATGTGGTGGTTAGGAGTCATCATGAGCTTATGGAAAGAGCATATTAATGAGAGACAAAATGCCTGAATTCTATAACAGGTCCTGACACTAACTCTGTGCTCTTGGGCAAATCATTTAGCCTCCTTAAACTTTTTCTCTTTATTAAATTTTATTTTAATAACAAATTTCCACACAAGTTTTCCAAAGTCATTTGATCCATATTTATCTCCCTCTCTTCTTTCCTCCTCCCCCCTTCCTGGAGATGATAGATAAACAATTCAATCTGGGTTATACATGTATTATAACACAAAACACATTCCCATATTATTCATTTTTAAGCAAATAATCTTATAGAACCAAACCACAAAAAACATATACCCAAATAAACAAGTGATAAATTATGTTTTTATCTGTATTTCTACTTCAACAATTTTCTCTCTGGAAGTGGATAGCATTCTTTTTCATATGTCCTCAGAATTAATTGCTATCAGTTGTTGCAAAGTCTATCACATGTGAGCATTCCATAATATATCAGTTTCTGTGTATATGATCTCCTACTTTTGCTTATTTAACTCTGTGTCAGTTCATGAAGGTCTTCCCAGCTCTTTCTAAAATCATCCTGTTCATCATTCCTTATAGCACCATAGTGTTCCATCACCATCATGTACCACAGTTTGTTCAGCCATTCTCCAATTGAGAGAGATCCCTTTAGTTTCCAATTCTTTGCCACCACAAATAGATCAGCAACAAGTAATTTTGTACAGATTCTTTCCCATGTTTTAAAATCTCTGTGATACAGACTCATTAATGGTGTTACTAGATCAAAAGGTGTGCATTCATCTATAGCCTTTGGGGCAGTATTCCAAATTGTCCTCCAGAATGGTGGATCAGTTCACAAATCTACCAGCAATGCATTAGTGTCCCAATTTTTGCTACATTCCCACCAACATTTATCATTTTCCTTTACTATCATATTGGCCAATCTTATAGGTGTGTGGTGGCACCTCAGAGTTATTTTAATTTGCATTTCTTTAATCAAAAGGAATTTAGAACATTTTTCATATAGCTTTGATTTTTTCATCTGAAAACTGCCTATTCATATCCTTGACCATTTACCAATTAGGGAATGACTTTGATTCTTATAAATTTGACATAGTTCTTTATGTATTTGAGAAATGAGACCTTTATCAGATAAATCTGTTATAAATTTTTCCCATTCTATTGTTTCTCTTCTAATCTTGGTTGCATTGGTTTTGTTTATACAAAATATTTTAATTTAATACACTCAAAATCATTCATTTTACATCTTGTAATGTTGTCTCTTTTTTGGTTATAAATTTTTCCCTTTCCGTAGGTCTGACAGGTAAACTATTCTATGTTCTCTTAATTTAATTATAATATCACTCTTTATATTTAAATCACATACCCATTTTAATCTTATCTTGGTATACAATGTGAAATGTTGATCTAAATCTAATTTTTGCCATATTGTTTTCCAATTTTCCCAGCAGTTTTTGTCAAATAGTGGGTTCTTATCACCAAAGCTGGGATTTGGGGGTTTATCAAACACCATATTGCTGAAGTCATTCCCTGATAATCTATTCCATTGATCCACCTTCTATTTCTCAGCCAATATCAGATTGTTTTAAAGACCACTGCTTTATAGTACATCTAGTATATATGGTACTGCTAGGCCACTATCCTTCACATTTTAAAAATTATTTCCCTTAATATTCTTGATTTTTTTGTTTTTCCAGATGTAAACTTTGTTATAATTTTTCTAATTCTATAAAAAAATTTCTTGGTAGTTTTATAGGGTATGGCATTGAATAAGTAAATAAATTTAAATAGGATTGTCATTTTTGCTATATTAGTTTGGCCTACCCATGAGCAGTTAATGTTTTTCCAATTGTTTAGATCTAATTTTAATTGTGTGAAAAATGTTTTGGGATTATGTTCATATAATCCCTCCATTTGTCTTGGCAAGTAGGTTCCCCAGTATTGTATGTTGTCAAGTAATTTTAAAAGGAGTTTCACTTCTAATTCTTGCTTCTGAGTTTTGTAGGAAATCTATTGAAATGCTGGTGATTTATATGGGTTTATTTTGTATCCTGTAACTTTGCTAAAGTTGTGAGTAATTTCAACTAGTTTTGTAGTTGACTTTCTATGATTCTATCTAAGGATACTATTTATTATATCATCTGAAAAGAGTGATAGTTTAGTTTCCTTATTGCCTACTTTAATTCCTTCAATTTCTTTTTCATCCCTAATTGCTAAAGCTAGCATTTCTAGTACAATATTAAATAATAGTGGTGATAACAGAAATCCTTGCTTCACTCTTGACCTTATTTGGAAGGCTTCTAACTTATCCTTGTTAGAGATGATACTTGCTGATGGTTTTAAATATATACTGTTTATTATTTTGAGGAATGACCCTTTTATTCCAATACATTCAGGTGTTTTTGATAGTAATGGGTGTTGTATTTTGTCAAAGGCTTTTTCTGCATCTATTGAGATAATCATGGAATTTCTGTGAGTTTGATTATTTATATGGTCAATTATGCTAATAGTTTTCCTAGAATTAAACTAGCCTTGCATTCTTGGTATAAATCCCATCTGGTCATAGTGAATAATCCTTATAATATATTGTGGTAGTCTCTTTGATAGTGTTTGATTTAAGATTTTTGCATCAATGTTCATTAAGGAAATTGGTCTCTAGTTTTCTTTGGTCTTCATGGCTTAGGTATCAGCGCCATATTTGTGTCATAAAAAGAATTTGGTAGGACTCTTTTGCTTATTTTACCAAAGAATTGGTATAGTTTTGGAATTAATTGTTATTTAAATGTTTGATAGAATTCACTTGTGAATCCATCTGTGCCTAGGGATTTTTTCTTGGGGAGTTCATGGATTGTTTGTTCAATTTCTTTCTTCTGAGATAGATTTATTTAAGTATTATATTTCCTATTTTGTTAATCTAAGCAATTTATATTTTTGTAAGTATTCATCCATTTCACCTAGATTATCAGATTTATTGTCATATAATTGGGCAAAAAATATAATTGCTTTTATTTCCTCTTCATTAGAGGTGAAATCACCCTTTTCTTTTTTGATAATGGTAATTTGATTCTCTTTTTTTCTAATCAAATTAACCAATACTCTTTCCAATTTATTTGTTTTTTATAGAACCAGATCTTAGTCTTATTTATTAGTTCAATAGTTTTATAGTTTTCTCATTTATGAAATAAAAATAATGCTTGCTTTTCCATACAGGGCTTTTAGAATAAACAAAGTAATAGAAGAGACTAGTCTTTGAAATTTTCTATATAGATATATAAAAATGGGAAATATCTTGAGGAATAAAATATATTTGTCACTAAAGATCACATCTTTGGGCTGAGAGGACTAAGAATTTGCTTTCCTGATAAGAGGCCCCAGTAATAGGCCTGCATATGGACCTAAGTTCAGTCCTTGTGGAGCCTGAACTCTGAAAAAAAGGGTCAATTCATTTCATATTTATCTAAGGCTCAAAAGCCCCAGGGAAAAGAACTTAAAGGTTACGCTTGGTTCAGATCTAGAGTCCCCAAAAGAGATTAAAATGTACTTGATGTGCAATATATGTCATATATAGCATAACTATTTATTTCCTTCATATAAAGTCTCTTAAGACACAAAATAGTCACACAAGTGCATTGACAGAGTTAAACATTGAATTATCTTGTGTAACTCAATATATTAGCTCAAAGGGATTCGTATTTAAAAGAAAACATTTTGTGGGACTGCTAAATATCTATTTTACCTTCCCTCCAGTGATACAGGCAAACCATCCCAAAGCTTAATTCATAATCCTATTGAGGACTGTATTTTCTGAGGAGGATGTGATTGCAGCAAATTCTTCCTCCTGATATTTATCTCTAACTCATGGATCTCGGATCTCCTGATCTTTCAAACACAGAAGGTGGCCCCCAAGAAGTTAATTGTCCATTTCAGCATCACTTTTCTGTTATAATTACTTGGAGGGCAGTAGGAAGGGGCAAAGAAACAAAGCAGAAGTGATAGGCTGGGTCCTGAGATGTGAACTTGGCTCCTCCAGGCATTCACCAAAGCCACTGGGAGGGGAACCCCTCTCCCCAAGCCCCACTGGAAGTTCTAGAGAGATTTCTGTACCACAGGTTCAGGAAAGAAGAAGAAGAAGTGGGAGGCAGAATAGAAGCGTTATTTTTGTTCAGGTCTTCTCAATGGGAACCTTTTCTTGACCCAAAGAATGTATCCCCTTCTTGCTGTCACAGGAACTGTGCAATGCCCATATCGATCCCACAGTGCTAGGCGTTTTGGCATCAATCCAAAGCCTACATGATCCAACTGAAATATTCCAAGGGTGCTCAGTGCCACTTCATAGTTTATTATATTTTATTTTTTCCAATACAGGGTACTTTAGCCAGAGCAAATGGGAGGGGTACATCTGATGACTCCCATTGCATATAGAGTTTAAAAGACACCATGGCAAAATAATACTGAGAAATTGGGGGTTGTTTTTACTCCCCAAATTTCATTAATTCCAATAAAATGAAAATTAACTATATGACCATGCTTTTGCTCATAATATTCTCTAATAAGTTAACATTACGTGTCTGTTTTCAGTGCACTGAATTGTACTGAATACTATGGATATAAAAGGCATAAAATCAAAATGAGCCCTGGCCTCAAGGAGTTTACATTCTACTAAGAATGTCATACAGGTTTCTAAGAGCTCAAAATTCAGCTCCCAACACTGAAGAGGAGGTGATATTAGAGGATGCAGAAAAGCTATAGAAGAGAAAGTTTTTAAAAAATGAAGTAAATACAAGGACCATGTAGCATTGGGGCAGTGGGCATGGGGAGTCTTTCAGACTAGGATTCAGGATTCTTGGGTTTGAGTCTTATCTCTGCAGTTAACTGTGTGGCCCTAGGTGAATTCGACTTCAATGGGTCTCTGTTGGGAAACTCATCTCTGAAATGTGGAGACAGGACTGGACCATCTGCAAAATCTCTTCTAGCTGTGACTCTAAGGTTATCCTTTTTCCCTTCACGCTGTTACTTCCCATCTTCATGTGAGAAATACACACACACAAGCAAACAATTATTCAGTAAACCATTCATTAAGCACCTGCTATATGTCTGGCACTGAACTAAGTGTTAGAGACACAAAGAAAAGCAAAAGATACCCTTGCTCTTGAGGAACTCGCAGACTAAGGAAGGACACAACATTCAAAGGACTATACAATAACAAGTGATATATGTGATAAATTAGAACTAATAAATAGAGGGAAAGCACCAGCATTAAGGGGGATCAGGAAAGACTCCTTTTAAAAAATGAGATTTTAGCTGGGACTTAAAGGACAACTGAATAGCAGATTGTAAATTACTCATGCCCTCGGCTGCCTCGCTGCCTCACTGCAGTCATCTAGATGAATCAAATTGTCCAGGTAGAGGTATTTTCAGATATATCAGTATTAGTATTCACAGAGGCTAGTCATTCCCTGTCTACCCTGCTACAGGCTAAAGTTAAAAAAAAATCTAAAATCCCTTTCCTCATATGCCTTCATCACATATAAGATAATAATTCAAAGTTTATTTTGATTGCCTTAGGGAAATTGCAAATTCTTTTAAGAAACTTGAGCATCTTCCTCCAACAATGGCCCATCTTTTTAATGTCAATGTTGTTCCAGCAATCTATGACTGCAAGATATAAGACACTAGCTCTCTAAGGAACTGAAGTTGAAAATCACCCAAAGGGCAATGCAGAGATGCATGGTGGGATATGAGTTGGCTGTAATCTATCACTAAACAGGAGAAGCTGTATAAAAGATGCCATCAATAGAATAAATTATCAGATAGTCATGGGCTCGTGCTCTGTTCATCATGATGTCAAGAGAATCCAAGGATGCCCCCCCCTTTAGGAAACTTATGGGAGAACATGGAAGAGAAAGTGGCTTGAGATAAATTTTGAATTGCAACACTGGTGGAAATATCCAAACCAGTGAGATAAGTGATCCACTAAAATATTTAAATATCTGCAGATGAGAAAATCACAGTCAGTGGAAATATTTGGCTAAAGGAAACAAAATGAGGCTCCATCAGAACTTTGGTACCTGCCTCTCATTCATTTAGTGTAAAATGTCATGTCCTACCAAAGGAGATATGAAACCAGAGTATAGATATCCTGCTATTGTACTTAATGCCTTTGCCTGGCACATAATAAACATTTAATCAGTGCTTGTTGATTGACTTGAGTTACTGTTTTTTTCACAAACCTACTGTCTCAAAAACAAAATAGAAAACCAGAACATTCTTTAATGTCTTGTTGACAATATCCTGATTCTCAACAAAGACCTAAAATTAAATAGTTTAAAAACAAATGTAAAATTCAAGCAATCTTTTCAATTTCTCCTACTCTTCTCCTTTATTCAATGACATCAGAATTTACCTAATACATGTTCTTCAAATCCTCTTAGAAAGTTGGGTGATTGTGATACTATGGTAGAGATAGCATCAGTCAGGAATACTTGGAGTCTATTTCCATCTCTGACATGGTTTGTTCCAGTGATTTGGGCAAGTCACTTAATTTTTTGGATCTCTAGACAGCTAAGACTCTGAATTAAAAAACAGTTTTAGATTTCTACCACTGGAAGAAATTTCTGCTTCCTAGAACTGGAAGTTCCCTATTTCAGTGAAATCATAGTTCTTAATCCCACCCCAAAACCCATTAAAGAAAAAAAATAGGTGAATCAATATAATAGTGATATCGAGGTAAGAGGTTTAATTATTCGTATCTGGCCCCAGAAAATTCACATTGAGAGAACATAGCATTAAATTAGAAAATTCAGACTACTCCTCTGCCATGAACATCCTTTACTAGAGACTGTGGACTACTCAGAACATAGCCCTAGACATTCAATCCTGGTGCCACTCAATAGTTTTTTTTGTTTAATTAGATTTGTTTTTAACTGAGGACATGCTGTAAGGGAACAAGCAATGGCAATTAGAGCTAGAATCCTGCTCTCTAAAATATTGGTTACTCTTTCTTTCCACTTCTGTTGGTTTTATGGATAAGTCATGATCAAGGTGCCCATGGCTTCCCCTGATCTTTATTATACATCACTCTCCTTCCTATTCTCTGAGGTCAATCCATAATGACCTTCTTGCCCCTCAAACACAATACTCTGCTTTTTTTGTGACTGTCTTCCCTTCTTAGCATGAACTTCCTTGTTACTTCTTAGAATTCTTTATCCCCTCCAAAACTTAGTTCAAATGCTATCTTCTCCATGAAACTATTTCTTGCCCTGACACCTTCTAGTTCCTTTCCACCCTGCCAGAAATTACCTCTTATTTATTTATTTTCTATTATTTTATATAATTAATGTTTCCTTCAATAGAAAGTAGATGTTTCGTATAGGAACTGTTTGATTTTAGCTTTGTTTCCCTAGTATCTAGAAGAGTGCTCAGCACAGGCTTAGTAAATACTGCTCAAGTGGCAGATTGTTTCCTTCAGTTGGCATAAGCATCAAACACAGGAAGATTTTTGGAAAAGGAGAAAACCATCATGTGGGATATGAGGGTTGTTTCCTCTTTTTGCCAAAGATGAAATAAAAATGAAGATAGTCCTGTTAGATAAAGATTTCATTCTGATTCGCTCTGCTCCACACATGAGAGCACTATCAGGGGATTATCTTAGATAAATGGGAAAGAAAGGTCCATAGTTAATGATTTTCCCTGTGGTGTCAAGCCTCAGTGATATTGGCAGATACAGTAGGAAATACAATATTATGCATGTGCATGCATGTGTATGTGTGGTTAGAGTATTGCATGTTAATTCAATGACTAATTTAATGGATCCAGAAAGTTCATATGTTTAGCATCAAACTATTTTTAGAGAAAACTTAATACATCAAAAAAAGCATCTCCAAGGATGAATAGCCTTGGGAATGAGTTAGAAAGATCAATATATAAAAATTCAGTAAGTAGAAGGGTCAGAACTATTTGCATATGTAAACTATGAACTTTGATTTTGGATTCAGTTAATCTGTGAATTATTACTCTACAGAGATAGAATTTCTGTGTGGAGGGAAGTTTCTTTATGCAAGAAAAATATCTTGAATCCACATCATGGAAATGCAGAGAGATCATCACCTATTAATTTATAAATTCCAAGGGCCTGAACCAGCTTAACAAAATCAGCCATTTTAATTCATTAGCACACGACTGGTTCCTTCTGTCTTCTTGAGCCAAGGACACAGCTAATAAGAATTACTTTTAATAATTGATATAGCACATTATCTTTTGCAAGTGTTTGCAATTGTCTATAAATTAGTCCTCACCTAATTTGGCTGAAAGGACAGCATGATAATCATTTACAAATGCAAAACTTGGGTACAAAAAAATAACTTCCCTCAGATAATGGTGTTAAAAATACAGCTAGTATTAAGACCCATGTTGGCTCCTGTTTAGAGATAGTATTATCCCCATCCTTTGAAACAGGTTGTGGAACCAGCAGAAGCAGAGGCTATAGGAACCTTGGCATAGCCCCAGTAGTCATGTTAATGCTGTGATCATCTCCAAGAGCACTTGAGTCCCTTCTGAAAAATGGAGAAGAGAGGAAAGAAAGATCTCTTTCTTTCTGTGTGTGTGAGAGAGAGAGAGACAGAGAGACAGAGACACATAGTAATAGAGAGAGGCAGAGGCAGAGAGGCAGAGGCACACAATAATAGAGAGAGGCAGAGATAGAGACAGAGTGAGATGGAAGGAGTGAGACAGACAGACAGACAGACAAGACAGAGAGAGAGAAAGAAGGTCCTTTTTCCAATGATAGAAAGAAGTAGAATCATAGACTCTCAGAATAAAAAAGGAAAACTAGAAGTCTTTCAAATCAAGCCCCTGTGAGGGTCCTCTTGTTCTTAAGGCAGATTAATTTCTTCCTTCTTATCAGTTCCTGTTGTCTGGGGATTAATTTTTCCTTGTGTAACACCTAAGGAAGAGGTTTCTCCAACACTAGAAGGGAGTCGTATCTACTGGGTAAGAGGCAACACAGGGAAATTGATAGAGGAGCCAACCTTAGAATTAGGAAGACCTGGGGATTATAACTATTGGTTATGTCATCATAAACAAGCCATTTAAGATCTCATTTTCCCCAAGTAAATCTCTAAGAGTATAATATGTAGTTTTGTTGCTGAACAACATCAGTAAAAGAAGTTTCTACTCTGGAAGTTGTCTAGATCCATGAAATCATAGAACCAGACCACCTCTCCACCAAAACCACCCCTTTCCCCCTAAAAGGAATAGTTCTTGGATGAGACTAAAACCATTCTGTCCTTCATATCAGAGGCTTTAGGAGAAAAGCTCAAGATTCTTTCCAAATTCCTCTATTCTTTTCATTTTTTTGCAATAAAAATGGTTTTATTTTACTAAAGTTCCTGGGAAACCAGGAAATTTGGAAAAGCTGTCACTAATATTGGATCTTCACAAATGTCACTAAAGATAGTTCTGGTGGTCTCGCTAGTGTCTCCATTAATGCTTTTCACTGAATGAAGGTAGCTGTGGGTGTCGGAAAATCCAGAATGCCACTGCTTGAAGCCATAGATAGCAGAGGAACACTGACTGAAACCCTGAATTTATTACCATTAATATGGAGCGAGAATAATGAAGATGTTAAGACTTCTCCCTCAAGGTTCTGGGAGAAATTAAAAGCCTCAAGGAAGTGTTCATTCATTAAGACTTCACGGGTAGGGTAATAAAGATATTTGTTTTAAAGCAATTCATTTCTGTTCCATCTAGTCTTAGAGTCTTTGAATAGAATGTAATTTTCTTCAGAAAAATGATTGAAAGAAGTCACAAAGTTCAGGGCCCACAGAGAGTCCTTTATCTGCTGCTAAAACACTTCATTACGATTTTTGCATGTAAAGCAAAATGATAGCCAGTCTGACAAAAATCTGATTTCCCTTTTGTCTCCAATCAGTGCACACATGTTTGTACACATAGAAAATGCATGCAGAAGGAAGGACACATTGACATTTTTCCCCATCCTTAAAAAAGACAGCACCCAACAGCCATTTCTCATCTATTTGTATTAAACAGATTGAGGTGAAGGGGGCCCAGACCAACCAGATGAAATTTGTTCTAAATTTAGGTTCAGAAGAACAAATATACAAGTATGTGATGGGTTAGACCTGTCAGTAGATCTGCGTGTTAATCTAGATAAAAATAATGTCAAAAGACAAACAGACTCAGATGAAATGCAAGGAACATCTTGGCTCTGCAGAATATCTTCCCCTTTCATAGAGTGGTATGGAGCATCACACACAATGTCAGATGTAGTGGCTGTTTTATCAGGTTTGCATAACTAGTTTTTCTTTGTTATGATGTGGAGGAAAATGACAGAATATTTTAGGAAATGATTGTCATGTAAAAAAAGGCATCAGTAAGCATTAAGGAAATGGAAAAGATTTCAAAGGTTTAGCTGAACATGGCTTGAGTCAATAGCATTATTTTAGTAAAGAAAGGTAGGATGGTATGGTGGATAGAGATCTAGCCTTGAAGCCAGGCCAATGATTCAAGTTCTGCCCTTGATATTTAATGATTTCATGACTCTAAGTAAGTCACCCCTATACTCTATGAAGACGTTCCTTAAAATACAAACTGGGGTCCTCTCAAAGTCAACAAGATACTTTCAAGCAATATGTGAGGTCAAAATTGTTTGCATAATAATACTGACATATTTTAGCTTCTAATACAATCTATATCAATAAATATAAACCATGAAACAAAAGTTCGTTGCTAAAGGCGGGCGATGGTTTTTCAATAATATTAAAGAGTATAAAGGAGTCTTGAGACCAAGAAGTTTGAGAATTTATATTCTATGCATTTTTCTAAGACTATAAGTAACTTTTCAGGAAAAAAAGACAAACTAATAAATATTAAAACTTAAATTACTTACATTACCTCAATCATATCTTATCTATTTATAATTTCTATGTATGTACTAGCTTGGGTTCTGCATTTCTCATTTAACATTATTAAATTTATATAAATTTAGCATTTATATAAAATAATAATTTTTTTAGTTTCTTTGTAGTTCATTAATTTTTGTAGTTTTTTGTGGTTCATTAATATTTACAAAGCATATTTCTCTCTTTGATCCTGTGAGGTAGGTAGTGCTAACATTTTTATCCCCATTATACAGATGACAACATTAAGGATCGAAGGAGTTAGGTTGCCCATGGGGCATAAGGCTTTAGGGTGTCAGAGAAATTTCGACCTAAATCTTTACTGATCCCCAGTGTTGTGTTGTTTCTATGATAACAAATGACATCCATCATTTTAATGGTTTATATAATCCATCATGTGAAATGTCATCTAGTCACAAGAAGGTCATTGTAAGTATCAAATGAGATGACGTATGTAAAGTGCTTCACAAACTTTAAAGTGTTCTATATGATGCCAGCTATAGCATAAAGCAATTAGTGGTACAGTGGTTAGAATTCTGGGTCTGGAATTAAGGACTCCAAAATTCAATTCCTGCCTCAGGCACTTATCTGTAAACTTACTTATCTGTAAACCTGGGCAAATCATTTAGCTAACCTCCATTTGCTTCAGTTTCCTCATCTGTAAAATGTGGATTAAAAACAGAGAATTAGTACCAATTCCCAAGGTTATTCGCAAGATAACTTGTCTAAAGAGCTTTGTAGACCTGAAAGTTTCTCTAAATGCCACATCCCCTCCAACATTTATTACTCTCCCCTGCTATCATTTTAGCCAATCTGCTAGGTGTGAGGTGGTACCTCAGAGTTGTTTTCATTTGCATTTCTCTAATTATTAGAGATTTAGAACACTTTCTCATATGCTTATTGATACTTTTGATTTCTTTATCTGAAAATATTTTATTTTCATATATTAAAATAAATGATTTGTGGCTGTTCAGTTGTGTCAGACTCCTCATTGTATGGGGTTTTCTTGGCAAAGATACTAGGGGTTTGCCATTTCCTTCTCCAGTGAATAAAGGCAAACAGAGTAAGTGACTTGCCCAGGGTGACATATCTTGTACATGTCTGAGACCAAATTTGAATTCATTTCTTCCTGATTCTAGGCCAACCACTCTATTCACTAACTGCTTCAAAAAGAAAATACACTTATTGTATTATATTATTATAGCTATTTGTATTACTTCTTTTGGACACAGACACACATAAATCAATCAAGAAATATTTAAACATATCGACTGTGAGGCACTGGGCTAGGTGCTGAGCACACGTAAAATGAAACATACCTACCTCCAAGGAGCTTAAATTATATTGGGAAAAATATCTATTAAAGGAGGAAAGAGATGTGATCAACATTAATTGAAGGGAACTGTCATCCCAGTGAAATCATGGAACCTTGACAGTTTGAAATAGGCAAGTGTAATACAATGTTCTTACAGATTCCTCACCTGTTGGAGATTCAGACGATTTCCAGTTTTTCACTATTATAAGTAATGTTGCTACGTACATTTTCTTATAAATGACTTTTTTTTCTTTTAGGTTATTTCCTTGGGGTGTAGTTGCAAAAGTGAAATTACTGGGTCAAAGGGTATGAATAGCTTTGTAGTTCTTGTTATATATTGCTGAATTGCTCTCCAGAGAGTATGAACCAATTTACAGGGCTATGTGCAGTGTATAAATGTGCCTGTTTTTTCACTAACCTGCTGAAGCTGGATTTGATCATTTGTATTCATTTTTGCTAGTTTAATAGGTGGATAATAGTGCCTTAGAGTGGTTTTAATTGCATTTTGCCAAGTGATGATTTACTGTCTATATTTCCTTGTGTGTAAATTGTTCATCTCTTTGACCATTTATCAGTGGAAACCTGGGCACTGAGTTTCCACCATCTGTATCACTTATTTATGTGTTCTGAATAAGGAACTTTTGTTGGCTGAGTCTGCACTAACACCTTCTCTTTAGTTTCTTGTGAAAGTTTTTTTTGATACTATGTAGAACAAATTACTTGATTCTGTAATATGCAGAAATGGGCAGTTCTGCATATCACAATTCACATTATGGATACTTTTCTACCTTCCTCAACAGCTTTAGCTTAACATTTTACTCACCTTTGTTATCCGCTGGCACAGAAACCTATGACAATTCAACTGAGGCATTTACCCTGAGTTGTGAGGTCTTAAGGTAGGGAGAACAAGGTCTTCTCCTTGGCACATCTCTGGTCTGACATACCCAAACATCGTGGCCCTTCATCATCCTTGTCCTACATAGTGCTAGTCCATGAAGATTCTGTCCTCATCTCCTGGTGCCTGCCTCTAGCATCACTGTGCCTTTCACCTTCTACCTCCACTCTTTGGTTTTGTCTGGAATGGATAGACTTTGTAGGATAGTTAGCCTCTGTCAGTTAAAAAAATGAATATTTCCAGTATGTGTATTTGTACTTATTTATAAATTACCTACATGAATCTGGAGAAGGAAATGGCCGACCATTACAGAATCTCTGCCAAGAAAACCCCAAATGGGGTCACAAATAGTCAGATAAGACTGAAAAACAACTCTACAATATACATGACTTATTCTGTGAAAAGTTATAAAACTTACACAAAAATAGGAATTTTTTTAAAATCTTAAAAGAAGATGAAATTATATTTGGACTTTGCCATGCTAAAGAACTACTGGAATTTATTTAGCAATGGAATAACATGGTTAGACATTTAAGAAAATTACTTTGTCATCTGTGTTGTGATTAGAGTGGAGAAGGAAGAGACTATGCAAAAAGAAGGTGATCAGAAAGCTATTGTAATAATCCAGGTGATCAGCAATGAGAACTTAACTACAGTAGCCATTGTGAAAAGAGACAGAAGGAAATAGAGTGAAGAGATGACATAGGGAAAGAAATGATAATATTTGGCAACAGATTGAATATGTGGGGTAAGAATAGGGAATTGAGGATGAGCAAATGAATAGAAGGATACATAGTTAAAAAATAATTTATTAAGTGCCTACTATGTATAAAGCTCTATGCTAGGTACTGAGGATACAAAGAGAAAAACAAGATAGTCATTGCCACTCATTCTAGTATGTGAAGAAAAAATATATACTGGAGAGGTGGGGAAGCTGGGTGGCTCAAAGGACAGAGAGCTGAGGTGGGGGGGAACTAGGTTCAAATTTGGCCTCAGGCACTTCTTGGCTGTGTCACCCTACACAAGTCACTTGACTCAAGTGCCTATCCCTTACCTCTCCTCTGCTTTGGAACAGATAATTAATATTGATTCTAAGACAGACGTTAAGAGTTGAAAAAAAAAAAAACAAGAGTATAATTTCAATTAATAACATGTTTTTGATATCGAACCACTTGACAATGCCAAAGACTGGAAAAGAGGATTATATTGAGTCTTAAGTATTTAGGGCTACTGAGGAGGCCATGGCTGTAGGAAGTTGTAGTTTGTGTCTCCACAAGGGTTGCTTCTCTAGATTCTTGCTGGGGATGAGAAGAAGGGAAGGCAGGAAGTCCAGAAGCAGAGCCAGTGGTCTGAGAGGGAAGGAGTTGCTGCTGTTTCCAAGGCTTTCCTGTTTACCTTCTACTCTGAGTCACTTGATGGTTGGTAATTTGGTCTCAGTGGTATCAGGAATGGTAAGTCTCTTCTTCACAAGGACTGCTCTCCTAGATGGTAGCTGCAAAGGCATGGTCTGCAGAGCAATGCCATTCTTGAGGCTCTGTGGCTCAGAGTCCTTCAGTGTCTCCACTAGGGATGGGGAAAAACTGGTAATCAAGATGATTAGACTTGCTGCTGAGAGTAATAAAGAAACTTGGAAGAGCAGTGGGTTTATGGAGAAAAATAATGTAATGAGGTTTGTGATAAAAGTCACTAAGAGCCTATCCATGATTACTTTAGTAACCTATCCATGACAAAAAATGGAGGAGATGGGTCTCATAATTAAGTAATACCACAGAAAGCAGAGCCCAGAGTGTACCTTCTGCAGCCACTGAGTGATACAAGGGAGAAGGTTGAGGCATGTTAAGGGGGAAGAATGTGAAGAATTTTTCAATTGTAACCTACATAGTTGCTCCTGTGGGATGTCCAGCTAGCATTTAGGTCCAGCTCAGAAAAAAAGGAAGTTGGGAGCTTGCAGATCAGAGAGAAGAGGGAGATAAATATAGATATGGTTGTGTTGGATAGATCTGGGACTGAACTTTGTGGGAAGGTAGAATGAGACCCACTTTCCCATCTTCTGAATAGTTGATCATTTACTGACTTAGGGTCAGACCATTGCAGCTATCTTGAGGACTACTACCCTATTGGAAAGGCTTTTGTGAGTTCCAGATGGTTTGCGCTATCTTCTGATGTCCCCATTAGAATCAGGCACTAAAATTCATAGTTATAGATTTGTCTTTAAACATATCACTTACACCCTGATACCAGAGTTCTGTGACTCCGTGCAGATGAAGTTACATATTAACTTTATCAAGAACGAATTTTATCCTCACAAACATGAACTCTCTCGGACTACAATCTCCCATCTTTTTCTTTCTCTCATTTCCTCAATCATATTAAATTAATCCTTTGTCCTCATTGAAATTTTCTGTTTCTCAACCCCTACTCAACATGTACACCAAGTTTGAACTAGGGGCCCAATGCTCTCTCTGTCCACTGTGCCAATTACCTGAACTCCAGTTTCCTTATCAGTAAAATGAGAATAATAATGCCTGTAATTTGAACCTCACATGATTATCAAGATCAAATAGAATAATGTATTTATTTAGTAAAGTGATTTTCAAACTTTATAAATTTCAAATACAATATGTTATGATGATTTCCATGGCTGACACTTCATTGGTGCTTGACAGTATTTGCATTAAGCAATTATTACTTTCTTATCATTTTCTTTTACAGAAAATATTCCAAACCTTCTCTTCTCTTCTCAAGCCCTTAAGCCCAACTTGTCAGTCCCACTCCCATCATTCACATGCTCTCAACATATGACTTAGGTATCTATATCACTGAGAAGATAGATCATTATATAGAAGCATCTTCAATTCCTCTCTTCCACAATTCAAAATGTATTAGTATTCTCACCTTTTTCTGTACCTGCCCTTTTTCAGAGCTAATCTATGTCTGTGTCTTTGATCTGATTCTTCTCATTCCTCTTTATTCCAACAAATAGATCCATTTGTAAATTTTTATTCACTCACCAGTGCCTCATCATCTGACCAAACAAGCTATTCAAATTGCTCAATCCTAAAAACTCTTTCCCTTGACCCTTCTATTCTCTCTCTCTTTATTTCACTTCCCAAAATCTTGATAAAATAACATACACTTTTTAAAAGCTTTCAGTTCATAACCACCCACTTGCTGCTCACTTCTCTCGAAATCTATCTTATATCCCTAAAATTGTGTTGGAATTTATCACTCAGCAGTCCCTAGTGACCTTCTTATTTCAAAATCCAATCACCTTTTCTCATTCCTCATCTTCCTTCACCCGTCAACAGTATTTCATGCTATTGAGCAGCCCTTCCTTATTGATACTCTACCTACCTTTGGCTTTTTTTTTCCTGTCAATGTTCCTTTGCTTTTTGGTGAAAGATATCTTCTTACTGATATCTTCTGTTTTAATATCAATTTCATTTCCAAAAATGAAATGCCTACCTCCTCTGTTAACCTAAAATATACCTTGTAACAAAGAATAAAAAGAGAAATATTCAGCAAAGCTAACCAAAACATCAACCAAGTCTCACCATATATCAATCAAACATTATTAAGTGTCTAAATGCACCAAACATTGCGCGCCAAACTCTCCATTCTTCTTAATATATGATGATAATTTCATCCTTAACACATTTATGTTGCATAACCTTAGTTATGCAACCCAGCTAAGAACCTAGCTAGTGAAAGTTGGATGTATGCATATATGGGTGTGTGTGAATATATATATATACATATATATATATATATGTGTGTGTGTGTGTGTGTGTGTGTGTGTGTGTGCGCACTGGAGGACTTCTATAGTTTTCCACCTTTGCAAAGAAGGAAGATGCATTTTCTTATTTTTTTCTTCAAGACCAAGATTGGCTGTTATAATAATGAAATATTCAATCATTGTTCACATTACTGAAGTCATTATGTTGTCTTTGAGGTTTACATTATTGTAGTCATTATGGATATTATTTTACTGGTTTTGTTTACTTTATATTAAATAAGTTCATGTATCTTCCCTTGTGTATATATTTCAGTATCTTTATATCCTTTTTATAGCACTGTAATATTCCATTTATGGCTATGTACAATACCACTTTTCAGCCATCCCACTAATAGGTTTCTACTTTGTTTCTATTCCTTTGCTACCATAAAAAGCACTGTTATAAAAATTTTGGTATAGATTGGACCTTGCTTTCTCTGTTTGACCTCCTGGGGTGGGTGCCAAGCCATGGAAACTTTGGGTCAAAGAGTATAAACATTTTAGTCACTTTCTTAACATAAATGCAAATTGCTATGCAGAATAGTTGGATCAATTCACAGCTCCACCAGCAGTGTATTAATGTGAGTGCCTACCTCCACTTCCTCTAGCATCAACTAGTTATACCTTTGCTAATTTCCTGGATATGAAATGAGGTCTCAAAGTTGTATTAATTTTCATTTCTCTTTAGCTTAAATATTAGGTGCAACTTTCATATGGTTGTTAATAATTTGTAATTCTTTTGAGAACTCTTTGTTCATATTTTTGACCCCCATCCATTGGAGAATTGCTCCTGATTGAATCAATTTTTGTTAGTTCTCTATAAATCTTTGGATGATGATTTTGTTCATACAAATTCTTTTTAATTTTCACGTAATAAAAATTATCTGTTCCTTCAGTTGTGATCTCTATCCTTTATTTGGCTAAGAGTTCTTTTCCTAGTCATTGCTATGATAGATATTTCCACCTATTTTTCCCATCTTTAAAAACTACGTGACTTTTAAATATTTGAGTCAAATATCCATTTGGAACTTATATGGTATAAGTTACTGGTTGTCCTTTTTTAAAAAATAGTTACTTTTTCCATTTCTTATTAAATAGGTTTGTTAAAACATATTTTGATAGATTGAATTGCTTGTTAACTCCATCAGTGGCAGGGAAGAAGGTCAGGAGACAACATGAATCATATGAATTTCGAAAACTTGTGTGTAAATTTGTTACTAAAAATAAAGATAAAACTAAAAAATAATTTAAAAATTAAAAAATATATATTTTGATAACCATATTTCATTATAATTGGTTTCCTTTGAAATATTAAATATTTTATTTTATTCATTTGGAAACAATTCGAGAAGGCAAAAGTAACTATGGCAGCCAAGCAGACATTTTCACTCAGATTTAGCCACAGAGGAAAATGAGGTAAAAGAGAATGGGGAGGACACACAAAGAAACCAGAAATGACTGGGAGAATCTTCTCCTCCAATGGTCTTCTGGTGAGTTTCTGATGTGTACAGTAGAAAACCCAGAGGGAACAAGTCATGGTTAGAGAAACTCTCTTGCTGACCACTTAGCTATTGATTAGCTAGACCAACGGTCGGCAACCTTTTTGGCCATGAGAACCATAAACGCCTCTGGAAGGAGGAGGATGGAGATGGAAGGCTCTGGAATATGGGGCAGGGGCTGAAGGGCCCCCTGGGGCACATCCTGGGGCTCTGCCCAGACTGGCTGGTAGGGAGATGGAGCCAGATATGGCTCCAGAGTCATACCTTGCTGACCCCTGAGCTAGAGACTACCAGCAGCTGATGGGTGAAGGCAGAAAGCCTATTAAAGGAAAAAGAGGCTGTAGTGGCTAAGTGGCTAGTCCACTTGTTGGTTCTCGTACACTAAATTTAGCTACAAAGTGCAATTATACCTGGAGACATTATGCATGAACAACTATCTACATGTGGAATCCCACCATTTACATAGGAATTCTCTCTCTCTCATACATATATCTCTATATCTATTTTTACATTGCCATTCCTTCAAAATTATGTCTTTGACCCTAGAGGCCATCAGCCTTAGACTTTATGTGTTAATGTCCAAGACTCCTCTAATAACGGCAACTTGCTCAGAAAGATTTTAATTTTAATATATGGGGATTTTATAGGAGACCACAGGCACTCAGGAATTCTTCTATCCTAGTAAAATTCTAAGTCTGGGATCCCTCTTTTGAATGACATTTTGTGTAAATCAAATGTCCACCTATTCAAAAGTCTCTTCAACTTATACTTTACAGGAATTTGGAGATGTCTTGCTAGTTCATTTCTATCTGTAGGAGGTGAGGAAGAACTGAAAACTACCCTGATCTCACTACTGGGGTCATCATCCCAAATAGAAATTTTTTCCAGACTAGATTATGTATGCTTTTATCTAAGAACATAATTCTGAATCTTCCTAAGCCTCCACTCTCAAAGGATGACACTCAAGAATAGTACCTTCCCAAAGACCTTTCTTCATTTTTCCCATTATGGTTTTATGATTTTATTTGAACAAATCTCTTGTGTCCTGAGTTAGGTTAATATCCAGATATTTCTCATTTTTGTCACTGTTGTGAATGTAATCTTTGTGTTCATTGTATTTTCTAGCTATTTGTCAGTAATAGGAATAAAATTGAATTTTGTGAATTTATTTTATATCCTGTAATTTCCTTGAATTTATTTATTACCTCTAATAATTTTGATTGATATCATTATATTTTTCTAAGTATGAAACCATTATTGGCAAAACTGATTTTTATTTCTTATTTTCCTAGTCTTTTCTGTGATGCCTTTTCCCTCTTTAATAACTACTGCAGTAGTTTCTTACATTATATTAACTGGGATTTATTGAAACATTTTCCCTTTTTCATTAAAAAATCAAGTATTATCCATAAATACAAACATTTAAAGTATATATATATATATACATATATGTATATATATATATATGCATTTGCACATATATACATACATATATATTGTCATGTAAAGAAAGAATATAATAAAATTAGATACGTAATTGTTTTTAGAAGTTTAATAAAGGATAATGTTTTTATTAAGTGTCTTTTTGGCATTAATTTCCATATCCATATTAATATAGCTAATGTTTGATACAGAAAAAGCAGTATGGCAATTGTACACAGAGCTGTCCTTGGAATTAGGAAGTTCTTGATTCAAGTTCTGCCTCTGAGGCTGTCTGTGATCATAAACAAGACACTTAACTTTTCAGTGCTCCAGGCAACTCCCTAAGACAATAAATTTCTTTTTTTTAATTTAACTTTATTTTTCCCAGTTACATGTACTAGCAATTTTTAACATACATTTTCTGAATGTTGAGGTCCAAATTGTCTTCCTCCTTCCCTTCTCTCCTTCCTCTCTGATGGTAACTTAACTTCGTTATACCTGAATGGTCATTCAAAACATATTTTATAATGGTCGTCTTTTGAGAGAATGCTTATATAAAACCAACCCCCCAAAAGAAAAATGCACACAAATAAAATAAAATGGAAAATAGTATGTTTCAATCTATATTCAGAGTCTGTCATTTCTTTGTCTGGAAATGGAGAGAATTTTTTGTCATAAGTCCTTCTGAATTGCAGATGCTAGTTTGCGCTGGCAGAAGGAATTTCCTCATCAAGAGTTTCTTACACCAATAAAGTCACAGGTCCTGTCTAAAAATAAAGTTTTGAAACATTTAGTTCATTTTTCCAAAGCCCCTGCTCTTTGTGTTTTTGTATGCATGTGTTTTGTTTTGTTTTTTCCTTTTTCTTATTCCTGTTTGCAATTTATTATTGCCAAGCTCTTTCTTTTGATGTCCACCTTACAAAGTTATCCATTGAACATTACATTACAATATTACTTTCCCATCCATCACTCTTTCTGTAATGTCTGGTTTATACCACCCTGGTACCAATCAAATGTTGATCACCCTTTCCATCTCTCTGCCTAAGATAAATGGGTCCCAGCTCCTCTCTAGTCTTTGGGACCACTACCCCATTCTCCACAGTCCTTGGCTGGGAAACATGGTGGCTCATTCTGTATAAATAAGGAAAGAGGCACCAATTACAATGTTAGTGGCAACATTTCCAATGAACTAGACAAACCTCTGGACCTTCTTTGCTGTTTTGACACTATGTCCCTTAAACCACCAGATATTGATATATGACCTGCCGTCATACCCTAAATATTTCTGGGATTTGTCATGTACCTTAGCACTGCCCTCTGTATGCCCTGTAGGTAATTCCTCTTAAGTGTGTGCCCTTTTCCCTAATCAGAATGGGAGTTCCTTGAAAACAAGGACTATCTATCTTGCTTTTCTATTTGGTTCCTTAGCACTTAGCATAATGCCTGAAACATGGTGAATGCCTAATATTTTTTCCATTTCTTTCACATTAAATGAAATTGGAAGGTGGCACTTTGGCCCTTTCCTTTAACTCAAGAAGGCAACCAGCTTGAATCAGCAAGCTGAGGGAAACACAGATCTAATAGTCCCTATTCTTTTCTCATGAAACTCATACATATACACATATATGTGTATATTTGACTTGTTTCTTCAAATTTAGCCTAACCCTTAAGGCTATTTATTAAAGGCATCAAGATATCCCAGTATATGGTTTACCTTTGTGAATTAAACATATATACTTGAATTGAAAAGAGCATACATTCTCTTATCCAGAGGTAACTATGAATTTCCCAAAGAGGGGATGTACACGCCAACTTACTATAAAGTTTCTGCTGATGCCTTTAAATTTCCTGCCCTGGAAAAAAAGCCATAGTTACCCTCACTGAAGGTATGGTCCTGTACTATTTCCTCTAAATGTTAGTTCATTCTATTTTATTCAGCTTTAAAGTTTTCTATTCATTCTTTCTTTATTTGACCTTCTCCATAATCTGATAGTTGGATATTAAAATCCCCAAATATAATTTCATCTGTTTTTCTGCATTTTGACCTAACTTTTCTATTTGTATCTTATTAGCATATTGTTTGGGCCACAAAGACTAAAAATTATTCAGTATTCTTTGCATAATATCCCCATTACTATCATATATTAAACTTTTTTGTGGAACTGCATTTTATTTTCTACCAAATCTTCCATTTATGATACAATGATAGCAACCTTTACTTTCCTTGTTTTCACATGACTAACCTTAGATGGTTTCTCCATGTTTAATCTGTTTATGTTCTTCAGTTTTAAATGTGCTCCTTGTAGTCAAAGGATTGTTGGAGTATTTTTTTCAGTCTTTCCCAGAATCCCTCTTTTTATCAGAGATTTTAACCTACTCACATTTAAAATTCTAATTGATACATTTGTGCTGTATTTTCCATGTCCTGTATGCGTATATTGGTCATTGATATTCATTGCTTTTTCTCCTGACTTTTGGGTTTTTAGAGTAGAATTTAAACTGTTTGTTTCTTTTATGGTAGATTAGAAAGTTGCATCATCCAGCTTGCCTCTTTTTAAAACTTTTCACATAATATTAAAACTTAACAGTTTTAAGGGTTTTCTTGATTTTTATTATGATTATTTTATTAGTGCAAACTTTCTTTCATAGCCCTATTCACATCTTGCAGTTAGGTAGAGCTGACCTGAAACTCTTTACCTACTTCTTTGTCCACTGTTTGTAGTTCTGAAAATTCTGTTTAACAGTTGATTAGTTTTTACATGATTAACTTTGGGCTTCATTATTGCTAAATACCAATCCATTCTTTTAAGATAGAATTTTAAAAAAGAGACTTTCTCTAGTTCATATGCTCTTAAGACTGTGGATATTTGGTATAGTGATCCATGCAGCTGAGGACCTGTATTGACAAATGGCTTCAGATCCTCTCACCTTTGAAATATTCTTCAGGCTCCAGAGAGTAGCTTTTCACAGGCACTGTCCTTGTGGGAAGAGTTCCACTTATTTTCATCCTTTGTAGAATTTTTTTATTTGTTTATGTCTTTTCTCTTTTTCCAAAGTCTAAGAGGCAGGTGTGATGCCATTCTTATACTAATAGCCTATAAATTCACTTTCTCCTTTTCCATTTTCCAAATTTTAAAATCCCATATTCTTGTCTTTAGAGTTTGAAAACTCAATGAATGGTTGGGTGTCTGGGAATCATTCTTGATGGGTTGCTCTTGAAGTTCCCTTTGCTTTGTTGATGTAGATTGCCTTTTCTTTCAGTTCGGGAAATTGTCTTTAATTACTTCCCTGATTATAGCTTCAATATTGCTGGCCTTTTGTCTGCATTTCCTTCCTATTTTCCATTTCACAGATGAGCAAACTAAGGCTTTCAGAGGTGCAGTGATTTGCCAAAGGTCATACAACTGGTGCCACAGCAAGAATCCTTGTCTTACTTGTCTCCTGGTAACTAATCACTCACTTTTGTTAGCTGTGAAGTGATGACAGAGCAGCAGAGAATTGGACTATGCCTTCTCTATTTCTTCTAGTATCTCTGTTATTGGCATTTTGAATGCTTTTCTCATATATCAGTTCTTCATGTGTAATTATCATTTGCTTCAGCATTTTACCTGTGATTTCAGTTTATGGTGCCACTGTATCCTCAGCATCCTTGATTCACATTCTGATGAGCACTTTATAGCCTCTGGTGTTTTTAATTTCCCTACAATTTGAGAGGTTTAGCATCTGTTTCATTCTGATGTCTTTTACCTAAAAAAACAACAAATAAACAGAAAACCTCTTTTTAAACAGCATATGAAGATTCATTTGTATTTTTCTGAGTCTATGACTGGAGTTCCCTCAGACATTGTGGGCATATTCTCTGGGTTCCAGTTAGTTTGGCCCTCCCCTTACACACTAATATACCCCTTTATCTTAGAGCTCTCCTTTTCACATGCCTTCCATTCCAACCAGGTAAATTTAACAAGCATGCATTAAAACACCTACAATGTACAAGGCCTGGTGGTAGGCACTGAGGATAAAAAGAACAGAAAAGAATAATAATCTCTACCCTCAAAAAACTTACCTTCTACTGGAAAATTATAGTATGTTAATAGGAAGCTACAAAAGTGCATTCTGGGGAGGCAGAGGCAGAAATGAATACTGATAACTTGGAGTGGAAAAAGACCAAGAAAATCTGTGTGTACAACTGATTTGATCTTTCAATATGCTAACTGGATTCCAAGGAGCAGAGATGAGAAGGGAGAGTGTCACAAGTGTAGAAAAAGCTTGAAGGCTAGAGATGGAATGTCATATCCAAGGCACATCTGGTAGCCTATATTGGCTAATACCTAGAGTAGGTGAAAAGCAGTGGGAAGATGGTTTAAATCTAGTCTATGAAGGGTACTAAATGCCAAACAGAAGGGTTTGTATTTTATTATAAAATAGAATACTCTTTTATACAGAGACTATCAGAACACATAATATTTGTAGAAAGCTGATTATCTCCCCAAATGATAGTGTCTCCAGTCACTGTTTCCAAAACTAGTTGATTGTTCTGGACACAGAGCCATGAGGAGCCATCTGTATAGTTTCTGTTTTGCATGGTCACTTCTAGACCCTCATCTGCCCCATTGGCAGCTGGGTGACACAGTAGACAGAGTACTGAACCTGGGGTCAAGAACCCCTGAGTTCTGATCCTGCCTCAGATATTTATTAGCTATATGACTCTAGGCAAGTCACTTAACCCATCTGCCTGTCTCAGTTTCTTCAGCTGTAAAATGGAGATCATAAAATAATACCTACCTCCAAGGGTTGTTGGGAGGACTACTGTCATTTCCATACTTTAAGGTAATTCTTCCTTCTTTTTCAATAAGTACCTGGTTTTCAGTTTTGCCTACCACTCTAACCTAGCTTTCATTATTTCTACTTTCAATAGTCACATTAACAATATTAATACACATAATTCTTTAAATTGTGGACAACACTATATATATATATATATATATATATATATATAAAACGAGAAGAAGCTTGGTACAGTGGGAAAGACTATTGAGTTTGGAATCAGAGAACCTGAGTTCTAATCTAGACTCTGCTACTCTTAATACTTATGTGGCTTTAATTGAGTTGTGTATCCTCCCTAGAACTCAGTTCCTTTTCTATAAAATGAGGAGGTTGGACTAGATAGCTTCTGAGATCCCTTCTAACTCTCAATCTATGATTTTTTATTGCATTTGAGTCTTACAACAGTCAA
The DNA here is from genome assembly GCF_016433145.1 of Gracilinanus agilis. Taxonomy (NCBI): domain Eukaryota; kingdom Metazoa; phylum Chordata; class Mammalia; order Didelphimorphia; family Didelphidae; genus Gracilinanus; species Gracilinanus agilis. The sequence continues at coordinate 78,331,426 of NC_058130.1, read as the reverse complement.
ATAAGGTAGAAACTTTAGGCATTTTTTTACCCTTTTTATAGATGCGAAAGCCAAGTTTTCAAAGAAGTTAAGTGACTCACCCATAGTAACACAGCATTAAAGTGAGATGTGAATTCAAGTTTTCCTTCCCCAAGATGTAGCAACCTGATCTTCCAGTTGATCAATCTTCCCAATGCCTGTGATCTCTATAACCACTTAGAGGCACCCTAGTCACAATGTAGACCTCAACATTACCCCAAACTGTTCTAACTCCAAAATCTTGAATTCTCTGATCACAATCTCTTATCTTCCACCTGTCTCATTCCTAAGTTAGTCTTTGTCTTTACTACAAATTCATGACCTTTTGGCCTTTCTTTTCTCAGTCCATCTTCTCTATTCTGGCCTTTATTGTTCTTCCTTCATAGAATTGATCTAGTTGGCCAGTTGACATGGTACTGATCTATATGCATCTTTGAGTGCATTTCCTTTTTTTGAGTGCATTTTACTGATGCTTACCCTCTCCTGATATGTAACTCAGAGGCACCATATGCCTTCTGTAAGGAAATATAATGGCAGCCATGTTGAGTCAAGAGTGATGGACAGTTACCTGCTTAGATTGCAGAATGAACTGAGCTTGGTGTGAGCCAAGGTAGTTAGGCTTGGCTATAAAAGGAACAGATCTGAACCCATCTTTGTCTCAGTTTGTATATATTTGGGTGAGGGTGGATAGGGTTTAGGCAAAGCTTATACTCTCTTTACTCAGCAACCAGCTCTAGCTATCAGATTGACACAACTGGGTTTCATCAACCTCTGTTTCCTGATTTATAATCACCAAGAAGATCTGCAAAGACAACTATCATTCAGCAGGGTTAAGCCTTGACTCAAGACTGAGGCCAGTCAGGCCTCAGCTAGGCTGTCAGCCAATCAAGATCCTTGATCAACAATAGTGAATTGGAGATTCAACAACAAATTATCCTTTATAGATTTACTTAGGAATCCCAACTCCCACTTTCCATCAATTACCCAGTTACACTTTCCCTAAACTCATCAACTATTAAACCCATCTTTTAAGAAATCATTTGCCTGAGAGTTCTCAAAGAACTCTCTTCAGTTGACCGAGTCCTCCTGTGTCAACTTAGGAAAGGGGTTTACTTCAATATTCCTTCAATCAACTTCTTGAGATCAATTCCACAGTCAGAACAGGCCAAACTAATTAATTTGTCTTTATGGATCAAATAATCACATCTATACTGAATCAAGTTAAGGAATATAGCCATCAACATCAATCTTACAAGGCTTCAGTTGGATGAGGGTTAGCTATGATCCATTTATCAGCTGATTCCTAGTTCAGGCTGGGTTCAAGTCCTGGGTTACTGTTAGCCATCTTTGGGCTAGAGTAAGCAGATTCCACATATTCTCCTTTAACATCAGCTGCTTTGGGTTGACCTTTTGGGTTCACTACTACATCTAGGTGTCCCATTAGGATCAAACAGTCCCAATTAATTCATCCCCAAGATTGACCATAACACTCCTCTACTACTCCCCATTTGCTGAATGCTTTAGAAGGAAGGAAGAGGGTGGTACTGTAATTTATTTTTCCATCTACAAATATACAAGTATCTTTTGGCTCTCCCTCAGTAGATGATATATTGATAGGATAGATCAATAGACTAGCTAGATAAACTAGGTACATAGAGAGATATATATTGACCAGACAGACAGGTAGATACATAAAAACAATCTTTTTAAGTACTTTTGTTGTCCAATCATTTCAGTCATGTCCAACTCTTCATGACCCTATTTGGAATTTTTTTTGGAAACAATACTGGAATGGTTTAGCATTTCCTTCTCCAGCTCATTTTATAGATGAGGAAAACAAGGTAAAAAGGGATAAGTGCCTTGCCCGGGGTTACACAGCTAGCAAGTGTCTACAGTTGGATTTGAACTCAGATCTTCCTGATTCCAGGCTCAGCACTCTATCCACTGCACCACCTATGAAGTACTTACTGTGTACTGAATGCTGGGGATTAAATATTAGCAAGCAAGTATAATAATAGTCTGCTGTATTTGCAGGTCCCATCAGTTTCTTCAGCTGACATAATCTATTCATGCAGATAATTCTAGGGAACTTTCTTCTAGGAAAATCTTAAGTAAGGTTATGTGATTGAAATGCCTTGGAGAGGCTTTGGAGCATGTATAGGCATTCTGTAATAGATATAGTGGAATGAAAACTCTTTGGTGGTTTCAGTAATGTCTGTCAGCATCATCATGCAGCCTTTTTGCCTTTGCACTGTTAAAGGAGTTCAGAGATTTCTTCCCTCCTGGCAACCAATAAACAGAATGGAGCCAAAACCTTTTGAATTTGACAAGTTTGAATATTCCAGAGTTTGAGTTTGCAGTCAGCATAGCATTCATGCCCTGAGGAGCAAGGAATGAACTAGCCCAGTGGAAGCTGAAACAAGGATTCATCCAGCTGAGACATCCCATATGGACATGAATTTGCTAAGACCAGTTCGGTATAGGAATTGAGTTAAGTTTTGAGTCTATTCTCCATATCTCTTCCCTCCCTACCAAGGTGATATAGGGGACAGTATACTTTAGAGATATTGAGGAATATATTTGGACTTTGAACTTGCTATATCTTCTAAGTAAATAGCCCTTTATAAAAGCTAATTGTCATCAAGTGATTAAATGGAACTAGGGCTTGGTCACTGGCCCCTAACAATGGAAGGAACACAGACACTGGGTCATCAAACTGATAGAAAATAGAAAAGAAATATTTTGAACCCTAATGGTTATACCCTGGAGTTCTGAGGGACAGATATAGCAGGGGTGGATATAGCTCTGCGAATGTAGGGTCAGAGCATATGTCTACACAATATATTCCCTGGCCTCAATGAGCTCATATTAAAATAGAGAAAGATAATACTAGAAAGTGTGAGAAAGAGTATAGATGATGGCTGAAATGAAAATAGCATGATATAGAGATGGCTGGGAAGTGATTTTGAAGCCAGGTTTGAGACAAGGTGAAGCAAAAGCTCACCTATCAGAGCTCAACTTCCCAGTATGGCAACCCAGGTATAAACTAGACCAACTCTTAAGTTTTTTTCCAACTCAAATAATCTATGATTCATCTTATATGAAAAAAATGAAGTGTACTTTCTATAAGAGTTGATCAAATTTAACCTCCCATTTGATTAAAAATCATTTTCATAAATATATCTGATATGAAAGCATCTAGACTGTTTTAATACTTCCAGTAATGGGGAATTGTATGAGTACTGACCAAAATTAGTTTTTTTTTTATTTTAATAGTCATTAAGAAGACTACCACATACCTATCAGATTGGCTAATATTACAGAAAATAAAAATGTGAAGAAAAGGAGAGAATATGAAACTCAAAATTTTTAAATGAATGTTAAAAAATTTTAGATGCATTTGGAAAATATTTTAAAATAGTTATTAAAAAGCTAAAACATACATTGTAGGCAGCTAATACATGCTTCCAGACTCCACTAATTTAGAAACTGGTCCTAGTTCTTTCCTCCAAAGCTGGATAGCATGAGTCTAAATCTATCTTCATTATAGCCCTCTAAGTAAAATTGATATTGTTTTTTCCTGCTTTCTCTAGCCTCAGTGTCTCCAGTTTCCTCATGAGACATGGTAATAAACTTTTCATCTTCTTGGCCACCCACTTTTTTTGGATACTTTCTTAAAATATGGTAGCCATAAAGCAATTTAGAATTATGCAAAGGAAATCAAATGACCATGTCCACTGATCCAGAGAATGAATTTCTAGTTATATAGAGCACTTTGCCTAGAATCAAAAGGATCCTTATTTAAATCGGACCTTGAAAACTTACTAGATATATGACTCTGAGCGAGTCACTTAACTTCTGTTTATTTCAGTTTCCTCAACTATGAAATGGGGGTTAGGAACAGCTCCTATCTCACAGCATTATAGTAAGGATCAAATGAGTTATTTTTTTAATTTAGCCATAAAATCTGGTATTAAGTAGGTGCTATACATATACATATATGTATATATATATTTATTCTCTTCCCCTTCCCTTCTCTATACCTCAAATAAGTCAATGATAAGGCCTTGTATATACCAAAACATTTAAAATAATACTTTTCATATAGTCATGAATTATAAACCCATTTATTGAGGAAACGCTAAGAAAAAGTTGAGGTATCTGACTGTATTGAGGCATTAGTGTACTAAATGAAAACAATTAATATGAAGGATATAGAAAAGTATGGGGAAATATGAATAGATGCAAGAAGTTAAAAAAGGGAAGATAAAACATAGTCACAACAGTATAAATGGAAAGAACAACCACCAGAAAAATAAGTGAAGTTGAATGCTTCAAAATTATAATGAAGTTTGGCGTAAAGAGGAAATATAAAAATCTTCCATCTATGTAAAATTTGACTATATGGATATGGGACACTACAGATATTATCAGATATTTTTTGATGTTGTAAGGATGGGATTTGTGCAAGGGGGATGAGACAAAAGGAGCCAGAGAAGGAGTTGGTGACATTTCAGCCATCATCTATACTCTTTCTCACACTTTCTAGTATTATCTTTCTCTATTCTAATATGAGCTCATTGAGGCCAGGGAATATATTGTGTAGACATATGCTCTGACCCTACATTCGCAGAGCTATATCCACCCCTGTTATATCTGTCCCTCAGAACTCCAGGGCATAACCATTAGGGTTCAAAATATCTCTTTTCTATTTTCCATCAGTTTGATTACCCAGTGTCTGTGTTCCTCCCATTGTTAGGGGCCAGTGACAATGGGGGAATCTCTGAGGAAGAAGGGGAGGAGTGGGCTTCCAGGAGAGGACTGGGAAGAGAGAGGAGGAGGATATCCCAGCTGGGATCCAGTCCTAAGGGCTTCCTAAGGATCTTTCTTTGGACATTGAAACCCTGATTCCCTGATCAAAGCCATTTCTTGGCATCTCACCCACTAAAACTTCAACCATAAGGTTAGCTAAGTTTTTGGATTCCATTTTGGGAGCAATTTCTTAGTCTCCTTCTCCCATTACCCAACCTTACTGAGAGACTCCCTTTCAGTCAAAACTTACAATTATAGAAAAAGGATAGAAAAAGAAGAAGGGGAAGGGGAAGAAGCTTGGGAATGGGAACCCCAAAGGTTCCCTCCTGAGTGAGAGATCCCATAGAAATAGGAGAAAAGGCACCCCCAAAATCCCTCTGCCATTCACCCCTTTCCCTAGTCCCTGAATTGTGAATAATAAAAGCCATTCATCAGTCAGATAGCATTCCAGAGTGCAGGAAAGACAACAAGGGAGAGGGGAACCACAGCTTGGTCTGGCTGCCTCCATCTTGAAGCCAGACCACTCACTGTGAAGTCAACTGACCTTGAGGGAGGCTTGTGTAAACCCCGTCCTCATTCAGAATCAGATTGGGGTACCACATACCTCATCTCACAGAGAAGCCTCACCCCCAACTCCTGTGGGGTGGCATGACCATCCAGGTCACCCAGTTTTGGGGTGACACCCCCTTGAAGTCTCCCAGTGTATAGTCAGCCCAAGGTGAGATCTGGAGGAGAGAGTCACCACATAGACTCTCTCTATCTCCCAATCTATCAAACATTGGTTACTTGCTCTCTTTATTATTACTATGTTCTGGCTAGTTTTGCTGAACTATTTTTAACCTTTTTTGACCCTTTGTTATAAAGATTGGCCCATGCATTGGGGAATGTAGATACAAAACCAAAAAGTAATAAGGAAAAAAGAAAAGAAAAAAAAAAAACATGATACTCAAAAAGAAACATTTTACTATAAACCTAAACTGAATATATAGAATGTCATAAGGTTTTTACCATCTTTGTCCAGGGACAAAGAAAATATATGTCTTTTATTGGAGTCTAAGATTACGTTCATTTACTGGCTTAGAAGTGAGATTGCATATATCTAAATCCCTTAGATTCTATTCACACAAGCCAGGTCTCCCATATGCCGTAACTGTACAAATGATTTTTTAAAACTCTGAAGGCTGCTTTCTTTTAACTTTCATTTTCTTCATATCATTTCATCATTCTTGTCTGTCAATATTTTTTGGAACATGGATTGTTTTCCTAAACAGATTCATCCAGTTTGTATTACTTGTACATTTGATAAGCATGTCTTCTAAAGCATTTCCAAATCACTACCAAAAATGCTGAACCAAGGCCAACAATTACCATTTTCAGATAGTCATCAAACTAGCAATGAACTCTCCCTAACCACTATAATTTCTTCCACAATCCTCTATTCATTCCATGAGACAGTCATAAATTTTGTCAAAGCTTTGCTGAGGATAAGATTGACTACATCAATGCTATTCCCTGATCAACTAGGCTGTGTTCTACTTTGAATGGAAAAAAGGCATGATTTTTTAAACAAGTAAACTCATCCTAGCTTCTAGTAAAAATTATCTCCCTTTCCACTGCCTTCCATTTACTCAGTACATAGTTTCTATGTACCTAATTACTAATACTGGGATTTTTTCTGTCTATTCCTTTTTTGTCCCAACTTGATATAGAAATAACTTTTAACAATCATTTTCTGACATTTGTGATCCAAATTCTCCCTCACCTCATGTGCTCCCCCAGAAAGTAAATAATATGATATAGGTTATACCAGTGCAGTATATGTTCATGCAGTACCTATGTTTCTATTCTCCCTGTCATGAAAGAAGGAATATCATGTGTGCATGCAAGAAAAAATTCATGAAGGAAATAGAATGAAAAATCATATGCTTTTATTTGCATTCAGATTCTCATAGAGCCTTCTGTGGCTATGGATAGTATTTTACATTGTGAATCCCTTGATGTTGTCCTTAGATCCTTGCATTCCTGATGATTCTTCACAGTGAATCATTACATAATATTTCTGTCACTATAAACAATATCCTTCTGATTCTGCTCACTTCACTTTGTGTCAGTTCAGAGAAATTTTTCTAGGTTTTCTGAAAACATTCTGCTCATCATTTCTTATGACACAATAGAATTCCCTTATAACCATAAACCACAACTTGTTCAGTCATTTCCTAGTTGACTGGTATCCCTTCAGTTTCCAATTCTTTGCCATTAAAAAAAGAGCTGCTATAAACATTTTGTACCTATTATGTCCTTTTCCTTATTTTTTTATTTCTTGTGGATGTAGGTCAAAGGGTATGCATAGTTTTATAACCCCATAGAATGTGGTTCCAGACTGTTCTAAAAAATTGCTATATTAATTCATAGCTCCAACAAAAACAAATTACTTTTTTTCCCTACATCCTCTCCAACATTTGTCATTTTCCTTTTTGATCATATTAGCCAATCTGATAGGTGTGAGGAGGTATATCAGAATTATTTTAATTTGCCTTTCTCAAATCAATAGTGATTTGGAACATTTTTTCATATGACTATAATTTTGATTTCTCCATCTAAAAACTGCCTGTTCACATTCTTTGATCATTTATCAGTTGAGGAATGACTTGCGGTTATTA